>NC_079450.1:2239465-2284465 GCF_903798145.1 Danio aesculapii | reverse complement strand
TAAAAAAAAATTGTGAATGTTTATAAAAATCCTGTTAATCATTAAAATAATGTGAAAAAAGCTAAAAATAATTACTTTAAAAATCTTGAATGATGTTAGCGCCAATAGCCTAGTGGTTAGTGCATCGACACAGCACCAAGGTGCTCACTGCGACCTGAGTTCGATTCCAGGCTCGAGGTCCTTTGCCGATCGTTCCCCTATCTCTGCTCCCCACACTTTCCTTTCTCTAATCTCCATTGTCCTGTCAATAAAGGTGAAACCCCTAAAACATAATTCTAAAAAAATACAAATCTTGAATGATATTAATGATATGACGTAGTTCCAGAAACGTCCTATTTCTATGGTTATCCTACGGTGGGTTTCTTTTGACCGCCGCCTGTCGTTTTAAAGAATATCACAACAGCGAACGCGTCAAGTATAAAAGCCTCGTCCCTGTTGTGAGGTCGCACTCAGTGGAGGTCCAGGCGAAAGCATAAATCAGCCTTAACAAGGTGACTTTTATTGACATTTTAGTCGTTTGAAATAATTTAATGTATAAGAAATAATTTATAGACTGTTTTATACAGTATTTCAGTCATTCATTTTCCTTCGACTTATTCATCAGGGGTCGCCACAGCCGAATGAACCACCAACTATTCCAACATATGTTTTACACAGCAGATGCTTTTCCAGCTGCAACCCAGTACTGGGAAACACCCATACACGCTCATTCACACACACACACACTATGGCCAATTTAGTTAATCAATTCCCCTATAGCGAATGTGTTTGGACTGTTGAGGAAATCGGAGCACCCGGAGGAAACCCACGCAAAAGAACATGCAAACTCCACACAGAAATGCCAACTGGCCCAGTCGGGACTCGAACCAGTCACCTTCTTGCTGTGAGGCCACAGTGCTAACCACTGAGCCACAGTGCCACCTTAGTTTTATACAGTATATATATATATATATTTTCCTACTATGAGAGTCATTAGCTATTATTTACCACACTGATATTTAAATCCTTAAATCAAGAAGTATTTTGCTGACACAGAGCTTTTACTTATATATATATACTGTCTTGTTTTCAGAAATGTGTCAAAATCAAAACAAAAACAGCAAAATCCTCAAGCAAAACGTATTATTTTCACTTATTATTTCTGAAAACAGCACACAAAGTGTTTTATTTGTGTAAAAAATGAGCCTCGATTTAAAATATGTGCACTAGAAACGAGACATTTTTTTTTCAGTGCAACATTCTTCAAAATATCTTCTTTTGTGTTCAATTGGGAAAAAAATAAACTTATCAAGGTTTAGAACAACCTAAGTTAGTAATTTTAGTGTGTACTGTCCCTTTAAAGCGGCATTAGAATACAGCAAGTGTTCTCGTCTGTCACGTGTACGAATGTTTAAAGCACATCGTGGGGACAATAACTCTACTAACACTGTACTCTCTAAACAATTATTACTGAAATCTAACTCAATTCTCATATAGAAATGTGACACAGAAGACTGAAAATTTAGCTTTCATAAAAGCTACATCATAAAAATAAATCAAACTGTCTATTGGACTGTATTTTTGATCAAGTAAATAATGCTTTGGTGGGCAGAAGATCAGAAAAAGAAATCTTATTTATTCGGCAAATGCCTTCAGTTCTTAAAGGGACAGTTTACCCCCAAATAAAATACTCAAGTGCTTCAAACTTGAATGTTTCCCCCCCAACATTCTTCAAAATATCTCTTTTGTGTGTGTGTGTGTGTGTGTGTGTTCAACAACAACAAAAAGAACCTCAAACAGGTTTTAAACAAATGTAGGATGAGGAAATGATGACCGATTTCATTTTTAGGTGCACTGTCCCTTTAAAAGCAAACATCCGTCCATGTTTCTAGCTTAAGAAATCTTCATAAATACATGCATTGTGTCTCAATGTGTGTGTTTGTGGCCTTACTGAATTTACAGGTGCAAAAACGTGAGCTCAGAAGCTGGAATGTTTGCGCAAACGTGTTGAAAAGTGCATTTAAGACTCCATTGCTCTTTAACTGCGAGTCAAACTATGATGACTAAAGCTGAATCGAGAAGTACAGATATTAATCACGTAATAAACAGGATCGTGTCTGGATTTGTACTGTGTAATAGCTGCGAAGGCATGGTGTGTGTGTGTCAGTGGACATGCACGTCTGTACACATTCCATTCACGCTTGTTAAATAATCGCTTCCTAAACACGCCGATGACGTGTTACTGTACAATTCTGCATTATTTTCCGTGTTAACAGTGCAGGGCCAAACATTGCTATTGTTCAATGAGCTCTTGCACAGTTTCATGACAGAGTAATGACAGAAAACACTGGAGATTATATTATTATTAGTATTATTGTGGCTCACCTGATCATCGGACGAGCAGAAACCTAAATGCAAGGAGTAAACAGGAAGAGCAGAATCTGAAATCTGGGGAAACAGTGCAGTTTTTGGGGAAGGTTTTTCAGATCGGCGTCCTTCAGTTGCAAACGTTCACACACAACATGATCCTGCATTCAAAACTGAGAGATATAGAAATGGGAATGAACGCATGGGGATGGAGATGTGTTTTGAACTTCTTTCATCCATAATATCACTACGTTTGGCTTACCGTTAGCCTGCTTTTCTTCAGTCGAGAATGTTTCTTATTCAGGTAGATGAACACTGAAGTGTTTGTATAACATCTTTATTAGATTGTTAGGGTTAGGTTAACCCTTATTGTTTTTGATCCTATTGTTGTTTTGATGCACTTTGATCCACGCAAATGTTATTGGTATAATATACACTGTAAAATATCATATTATCAATTAGTCCTATCAGCATATGCTTTAAGGTCATCTTTTCTTATTAAACTAAGTTAATCATGTTCTAACTTAATTTTAAAAGTTACGCAAGCTGTTTTAAGTCAGTTTAACATAATAAAATTTTAATAGAGTCATAAGGTTGATTTGATTCAGTTTAAAATTTTAAGGCAACCAGGATGTTTTTATTTTTTAACAGTATGTATATATATATATATATATATTGTATATTGTATATATAGTTATTGTATAACAGTGGTTTATTCTGTAGACTATCGAAAAAATATAGCTTAAAGGTGCTAATAATTTTGACCCTAAAATGGCTTTTAAAAAATTAAAAACTGCTTTTATTCTAGCCGAAATAAAACAAATAAGACTTTCTCCAGAAGAAAAAATAATATGTGAAAAAATTTCCTTGCTAATAATTCTGACTTCAACTATATACATTGTACAAAATTATATGATCAACTGACAGCCTACATTTTTAGGTCATTGAACATTGAACATTTTTAGGTCATTAAACTAAGTCAATCATGTTCTAACTTAATTTTATAAGTTACGCAAGCTGTTTTAAGTCAGTTTAACATAAGTCATTTTAATGGAGTCATAAGGTTAATTTGAATCAGCTTAAAATCATAAGGCAACCAGGATGCTTTTATTATTTTTTTCTAACAGTGTATACATTATATATATGCACTATTGTTTTTTTCCAGTGTATATATATATATATATATATATATATATATATATATATATATATATATACTAAATTGGAGTATTTATGTGTTTATATTGGGTGTTAAAGTGTATGGTTGCAAAAAATAAAATTTCTGAAAAATACTAAAACTACCATTTTTTCATGTTTTTTAGGACAATTATTCTGTTCATCAAGGATGCATTTATTAAATATAAAAAACAGTTCAATACTTATTTTTTTAATATTTAGTTATTACTTATTGTATATAGTTTCAAATTAAATTAATATTGCAGTCATTATTGCTTTTATTACCATTAACAACAACAACAACACTGATGATGATAATAATAATAATAATAATAATAATAATAATATTAATAATAATAATAAATATTAGAGTGATTTCTGAAGGATCATGAGACTGCAGTAATGAAGCTAAAAATTCCTCATTAAAATCACTGGAATAAATGATTAAATTAAACGATTGACTACTTTTGAACAGTTATTTTATCGTGCAATAACATTTCACAATTTTACAATGTGTACTGTGTTTTTGATGAAATAAATGCAGCCTTGGTGAGCAGGAGAAGATTACTTATACTGCTGACCCCAAACTTTTGACCAGTAGTGTTTATTTAAAGTGAACTAATGTAATGTAAATCGTCTGCTTATGTTTGAAATAACCTCAGCGAAAATCTAATGTCAATAAGTGTACTTATTAATTGTACTTAATGCGCTTATGATTTATGAGATGAACTTATGCTTAAAGTTCAGAATGCAAGAACACGTCCTGTGTGAACATTTTCAAATGCCTGGTTTACACTGAGCGGTACAGTACAGTACAGTACGGTACGGTATGGTTTGTTTAAGAACGGAGTTTCCTCTAGTTGAAATTGAAAATGACGATTCTCTGTAAACCAATCAGCATTCAGCAGGGAGTCTAGCTTTTAGTTTTTAGCCTTTAGTGCTGTACTGTTGTACTGGTTACCCTTACATTAACAGTCGCACTATTTTTGGTATTCTGACAGTGGAAATGGACATAAATGTGTACTGTAGCGTACCAAACCATACCGCTCAACGGAAATTTACTGATCAATTCGGGGCCGTTTACATGACAACGTTTTCAGCCAAAAACTGGAAACTTTTAATTCGATTAGCCTGTTCGTTTACACCACAAAACCAACCTAATAAATGAAAACGAATAAATCATTAAACAAATTTCGAAGTAGATATTTTCGAAAACACTGCCATTGTTGTTTCTGTGTGAACACCTGAGAACAAGAGAAACGATGACATCACACATGGTGTGTGTTTATGGAGGTTAAAGATTAATATATATATATTAAAGACCAGCTAAAACTAAACTAAACTAAACTAAAACACACAACAATGGTGGAGTGTGTGGTTGTGTTGTTGCTAACGATACATCAGCAAAGTGCGGATTTACTTTACATTACACACAACAGCAGAGTTTACATTACAACAACACGTATTATATATTAGACAAATTTGTATAAGCGCCAAGTCGCCAATGTCACTTCATTATAGGCACTGTTTACTAACAAGATGACAGCGCCATCTACTGGCCTGGTAATAGTAATCTTACGAGGAAATGTAACTATTTTATGTGTTATCAGAAAAGTGCCTAATTCGCACAAATTTAAACGATTTCATTTATGAAATTGTACATTTTTAAAAGGAGGCGTGGCCTCAAACTCCTGCCCTTATTGGGGATGAGCAAATCATACTAAAATATACAAAAGAGATCGTACAAGTTGATACGAATTAGCCACTAAATAAAAAAGTTATGAACATACCGTTAGATTGCGTTGACCTGGCATACGCAATACAGCCTTTTTGACCATTTTCATAGATTTTAGTTTCAAAAATAAATGTTATCGCGTAAACGTGCAACTTTTTTTCGCAAGCAAAAAGGTTTCCATTTTTTTAGCTACATCGTTGTCATGTAAACGTAGTCTTAGTGAGTGCAATTTATTCAAAGATTGTCACGGGCCTTTGGACGAAACAACGAAAACAGATTCATTTCCGAACGTAGACTAGCAAATTTCTTTCTCGTGCACAGTAGCACCAGTGCAAGTGTATTGCCTGTGTTTAACATGTAGACGCACGAACATACGTATAGAGAAACTCAAGTACGCAGATCTCCTCCATTACTGTTAATTGCTTTATCGCAGTCCCTGCAGTGAGCGAACGCATTATTATGATTATTAGTTATTGTCACGTTATTAAATCGTACCATAGCCAACAATGTGGAAGTTTGCAGGAAATGCGAAATCGTTAATGCGTGATTGTGCGCGGGAGGAGGGCATTTGGTTTGTTCTCCAAGATAGACACGTAAATATTTAACTGTACAAACATTCGTACATAGGTAGCTACATAAACAAACAGTTCGTGTTAATTGCCTTTTTGACGTCCGGCATTGTTTGCATGCCGTCGATGTGGGAATGTTTGTTACTCCACGTTCCTGTTCTCAGTCCCACATGGCCGGTCGAATACGCCTGAAATTATTTAAATAAACATGAAGTCTCTTTTTTCATCCTTTTCTTGTCTTGATGGCTGAGTGCGCCAACCTGCAAAAACCACAAATCACAAAACAAGCAACGTTAACTTTTAGCAGCTTAAGAATCTATGCAAAAATACTCACATCTACAATAATACATCTGAATTAAATGTTATATAGATATATAGATAGTGTCACAATCACCAGCAATCTAGCATTTGCAGATCGCTGGAGAACTACACATCTACCTCTATATGAACTACTACTCCCGGAAGTATTTGCACTCACACACCAGTTCCTGATTGCCCCTGACACACACAACTGAAAGCTTATGATGGACTGATAACCAGGATTATAAAAGAGTCTTGTATCCTGTAAGTGAGCACTACAAAGTGTTTCTGTGTTCGTGTCCGGTCGTGTTTTGACTCTTGCTTTGTTTATTGTTCATGTTGTTTTGCTGCATGTGCAAATACAGATTGTGCCTAAACACTCACCAGCCACTATATTAGGTACAGCTGTCCAGCTGCTCGTTAACACAAATTTTTAATCAGCCAATCACATGGAGGCAACTCAATGCATTTAGGCATGTTGACGGGGTCAACACAATCCTCTGCAGTTCAAAGCGAGCATCAGAATGGGGAAGAAAGGGGATTTAAGTGACTTTGAATGTGGCATGGTTGTTGGTGCCAGACGGGCTGGTCTGAGTATTTCAGAAACTGCTGATCCACTGGGATTTTCAAGCACAACCATCTCTAGGGTTTACAGAGAATGGTCTGACAAAGAGGAAATATCCAGTGAGCGGCAGTTCTGTGGGCGCAAATGCCTTGTTGATGCCAGAGGTCAGAGGAGAATGTCCAGACTGGTTCCAGCTGATATAAGCACTCGTTACAACCGAGGTCTGCAGAAGAGCATCTCTGAACACACAACATGTCCAACCTTGAGGCGGATGAGCTACAGCAGCAGAAGACCACACCGGGTGCCGCTCCTGTCAGCTAAGAACAGGAAACTGAGGCTACAATTCACACAGGCTCACCAAAACTGGACAATAGAAGATTGGAGAAACGTTGCCTGGTCTGATGAGTCTCCATTTCTGCTGCCACATTCAGATGCTCGGCTCACAATTTGGCATCAACAACATGAAAGCATGGATCCATCCTGCCTTGTATCAGCGGTTCAGGCTGGTGGTGGTGGTGTAATGGTGTGGGGGAGATTTTCTTGGCACACTTTGGGTCCATTAGTACCAATTGAGCATGGTGTCAACGCCACAGCCTACTTGAGTATTGCTGCTGAACATGTCCATCCCTTTATGACCACAGTGTCTCCATCTTCTGATGGCTACTTCCAGCAGGATAACACACCATGTCATAAAGCGTGAATCATCTCAGACTGGTTTCTGAACATGACAATGAGTTCACTGTACTCAAATGGCCTCCACAGTCACCAGATCTCAATCAAATAGAGCACCTTTGGGATGTGGTGGAACGGGAGATTGGCATCATGGATGTGCAGCGGACAAATCAGCAGCAACTGTGTGATGCTATCATGTCAATATGGAGCAAAATCTCTGAGGAAAATTTCTAGCAGCTTGTTGAATCTCTGCCATGAAGGGATAAAGCAGTTCTGAAGGCAAAAGGGGTCCAACAAGGTACAAGTAAGGTGTACCTAATAAAGTGGCTAGTGAGCATATACTGTACGACTTTAGACAAAAAATTTTGACTTTTACACAATATATATGTATTGTTTGTTTCCACCTTGATTGATATGGCTGGCCACACACAATAGAAAAGAACATGCAAATTTAAAATAAAATAATGACTACAAATAATGTTGAACCGTTTATGATCAAAACCGTCCAAATACATGTGAAATATGAAAATAAAGAGGGATTTTTGAGGTACAATCTGCAAATCAGCCAACATAAAGCATGTTTTTGATTACGTCTAAACATAAAACCCCAAAAAATATCTAAAATATACTTTTAATAATTTGATTTTACACTCCAATTTGCAGCTAGATTTTAATTAAAGTTTTTTTTGGTCCACTTACACTTAGATATGCTAATTTTATTCCTATAATCATGGCTAAAACATATTATTTCTCCTCTTTTAACAGTATTTTTTTAATTCATGCATTGATACTTTCAACTCTTACATAAAAACAGAATCACGAACCAATTGTAAGCGTATATTCGGTAAATGTATGCAAATATGCACATAATTTGACAATCTCATTTGCATACTTAAACAGAACATTGAAGGAAAACGTGTAATATTAAAATGCACTAGATTAAATGGCACATTTGGACAAAGTGCATTTTTGAAGCATATGTACATTGCTGGTGAAAAAGTGTGTGTGTAAGTGTGTGTGTGTGTGTGTGTGTGTGTGTGTGTGTGTGTGTGTGTGTGTGTGTGAGGAAGGGCTTGTTTCTCTGCTAATCTTCCTCTTTTCCCCCCATTGACCATACTGCTAATAAATAATGCATGCGTCTCTGTGTGTCCGACCTCTCTCTCTCTCTCTCTCTCTCTCTCTCTTTTGGCAGGCTGTTATTCTCTATCCCTTTCTTCAGTCTCTGGTTTCAGATTTTCTTCTTTCTTTGTTGCCCTTCCCCCACTTGATTTCAATCCATGCCTTTGGAAAACCATTCCTGGAGGATTTGCAAGTGTGTGTGCCAGAAATCAGAGATCATGGAAGGACGCCGCATTTATCAAGAGCCCAGTGTGTGTGTGTGTGTGTGTGTGTGTGTGTGTGTGTGTGTGTGTGTGTGTGTGTAAGAGAAAACTGACTGAACTCGTTCAGCTCGTCCACCAAAACTCATTGACAGACCAATGTCATCAATACTTCAGTTCATTTTTCAGCATATTTATATACAAGATTATTGGTGTATTAATAATATAGATGTCTGAGTGTGTATGTAAAAGGGTGTGTGTGCGAAAGTGTGTATGCGAAAGGGTGAGTATATTGAGTGTGTACGTGAAAGTGTGTGCATATTGAGTATGTATATGAAGTGTGTGTATGCAAGTGTATTGAGTGTTTATGTGAAAGTGTGTGTATGCCATGGGCGTCGCTAGGCCTATTTTAGGGGGGCTGTAGCCTCCCTATATTTCTACTCAGCCCTCCTAAAACTTTTCGATTAGCTCATAACATGTAGACAAATTATCGTCTCTGTCCGCTTTAAATTTGATATGAAGACGGTGGCAGAATTCGGCTCCTCTCCCACTTTTCATTTGATAATCAGCAAACCACAGCTATGCAGAGCGAGAGGTCAAGGTGTGTGTGTGTTTATCGATCAATTGTTATAACATAGGCTTATTTGCAGTTCTTAGATATGGATACACTTGTATCACTTGTACACCAATGTCAGATAGGAGCAATCGGGTTTCCAATCTACGGTTTCCTCAGTGCTCACCTCATAATCACAGCTGTTTCCTCCAGCGAAAATGTAACTCTTAACAAACATTTCACTATTTTTATGTCAAAATAAACTTACATTATAAAACACATTACATTGCATTTGGCATTATCTATACCACAGTGACAGAACCACAGTACTCAGAGTCACTGACAGATAGAAACATCATGTGTTGTCTTGTATTAAAAATATTTCCCATTTTAATATTATGATTCACTTTGTGAAATATGTGAATGAGCCTGTATGTTTATATATATATTATATGTATGTCATTTAATAAGAAAATTGTCAGTTTTATTTATTAAATACATGGAAACAAAAATTGTACTTTAACATATAAAGTGGCTTCTACTACAGTAAACAGGTTTGTTGAGCCTATTTGGCTCATTCAGAACTCAAATAACAATGCACGTCTATACAATACGGTTGAATACTGCTAGTTTAGCATACAACTCTACCATATTAGACAAACATTTTTAAGTGTATTACTATTAAATTATTACTTATAAATACATTAGGGTATATAAATATATATATATATATATATATATATATATATATATATATATATATATATATATATATATATATATATATATATATATATATATATATATATATATATATATATATATGCTCTTGACCTCAGACTGGGGCAACGGTTCATCTTTCAGCAGGACAATGACCCAAAGCACACCGCCAAAATGTCAATGGAGTGGCTTCACAAAATGCACTTGAGTGGCCCAGCCAGAGCCCAGACCTAAATCCTATTGAACATCTCTGGAGAGATCTGAAAATGGCTGTACATCGTCACTTCCCATCCAACCTGATAGAGCTTGAGAGGTACTGCAAAGAGGAACGGGCCAAAATTCCCAAAGCCAGGTGTGCCGAGCTTGTGGAATCATATTCAGAAAGACTTGAGGCTGTAATCACTGCCAAAGGAGCATCAACAGAGTATTGAGCAAAGGCTTTTCAGCTCTTTTATTTTTAATAAATTTACAACAATTTCAAAAACTCTTTTTCACATTGTCATTATGGGGGATTGTGTGTAGAATGTTGAGGAAATAAATTAATTTAATCCATTGTGGAATAAGGCTGTAACATGAAAACATGTGGGAAAAGTGAAGCGCTATCAATACGGATGCACTGCATGTATGTATATGTGCAGGTGCATTTGTACGTGTGAATGTGTGTGTGAATAAGTTATGTGTGTGTGTAGTATGTGTGTTGAGTGTGTGTGTGTTCACATGTGTGAGTGTATGCGAGAGCGTGTGTATCTGTGCTTGTGTGTACGTGCAAGTGTTTGTTTGTCTGTGTGTGTGAATGAGTTTATTTATGTGTGTGTGCAATAGAGTTTGTGCGTGCAAGTGTGTGTGTATGAGTTTTTGAGTGTGTGTGTGTGTTCGTATGTGTGAGTTTCCTCTGCGAGCAGGAGAATGACAGTTGTGTTTAAGAGCGTCTCTGTCTGATTTAACAAACACAATAGTATGAGGATCTCCCAGAATGCTCTGCGATGGGCCCCAGCAGACGGGCCTCCTCTGGGCAGACGGGTGTACGGTGACCTTTGACCCCTGAGGCCTCGTCACGACTTAAAGCGTGTAATGAAGAGCGTCAGAGAGCCTTTAAACAGCCCAGAAAACACCTCTGTTCACATTAACACACACACACACTCTCACACTTTCTGAGATCTTCTTGAAAGTGCACATTTAATTAAGGACGGAGTGTGTAAAGTGGGCTGAAAAGTTTCCAGTCATTAAATGAGCAGGAATGCTGTGTTTCGGCCAGGACTTCTCTGTTGCCATCGCGACTCCAGCATGTTAGAGCGCTTGGTTTTAATAAGCGTCAGAGCTGCTCCTGACAGACCGTGTGCCACTACAGCCACTGAACTGAGTGCTTCTGGGAATATGACAGCGCTAAAGAGAGCTCAGAGGATTAACACACTCCACTAAACTGCTCCTTAAAATCAACTCCTGCTCCACTATGATCAACAAATAGCAATGTAAAAATGATGATAGGCTTTACAAACACTTTCTTTGCTTGTCATTGGTCAGTTAGACAGATGGCCCCACCCCCACATCACTTTCATTGGTTGATTTGGAAGTTGATAAACACTGCCAATCGGTCATTGATCATCAGACAGATAGGCCCACACTCTAATTCATTTCATTGGCTGATTTGGAAGTTGACAAACACTGTTCGTATGTCATATGTCAATCAGACATATAGTCCCGCCCCCAAATCACTTTCATTGGTTGAGTTGGAATTTGATAATGTTTGTCATTGGTCAGTCAGAGAGACAGCCCCGCCCCCACATCACTTTCATTAGTTGATTTGGAAGCTGACAAGCACTCCTCATCTATCATTGGTCAGTCAGATAGACAGTCCTGCCCATAAATTACTTTTATTGGTTGAGTTGAAAGCTGATAAAACACTCCTCCATTTGTCATTGGTCAGTCAGAGAGACGGCCCCGCCCCCACATCACTTTCATTGATTGATTTTGTCAGTCATTGGTCAGTCAGACAGATAGTCCTGCCCATAAATTACTTTTATTGGTTGAGTTGAAAGTTGATTAAACACTCCTCCATTTGTCATTGGTCAGTCAGAGAGATGGCCCCGCCTCCACATCGTTTTCATTGGTTGATTTGGAAGTTGATAAACACTCCTCCATTTGTCATTGGTCAGTCAGAGAGACGGCCTGCCCCCACATCACTTTCAGTGGTTGATTTGGTAGCTGACAAACACACCTTGTCTGTCATTGGTCAGTCAGACAGATAGTCCTGCCCCTAAATTACTTTAGTTGGTTGAGTTGAAAGTTGATAAAACACTCCTCCATTCGTCATTGGTCAGTCAGGGAGTGATGGCCCCGCCCCCACATCACTTTCATTGGTTGATTTGGAAGTTAATAAACACTGCCAATTGGTCATTGATAAGTCAGACAAATAGTCCCACCCCTAATTAATTTCATTGGTTGATTTGGAAGTTGACAAACACTGTTCGTCTGTCATTGGCCAGTCAGACAGATAGTCTTGCCCCTAAATTGCTTTAAATGTTTGAGTTGGAAGTTGATAAAACACTCCTCTATTTGTCATTAGTGAATGAGAGAGACTGCCCCACCCCCACATGACTTTCATTGGTTCATTTGGAATTTTTTTATAAACACTGCCCATTAGTCATTGGTCTGTCAGAAAGACGGCCATTCCCACAAATCACTTTTATTGGTTGAGTTGGAAGTTGATAAAACACTCCTCCATTTGTCATTGGTCAGTCAAAGAGACAGCCCCGCCCCCACATTACTATCATCGGCTGAGTTAGAATTTGATAAACACAGCTAATTGGTCACTGGTCAGTGAGACAGATAGTCCCACCCCCTAATTAATTTCATTGGTTGATTTGGAAGTTGACAAACATTCTTCATCTATCATTTGGCCAGTCAGACAGATAGTCTTGCCCCTAAATAGCTTTCATTGGTTGAGTTGGAGGTTGATAAAACACTCCTCCATTTGTCATTGGTCAGTCAAAGAGACAGCCCCGCCCCCACATTACTATCATCGGCTGAGTTAGAATTTGATAAACACAGCTAATTGGTCACTGGTCAGTGAGACAGATAGTCCCACCCCCTAATTAATTTCATTGGTTGATTTGGAAGTTGACAAACATTCTTCATCTATCATTTGGCCAGTCAGACAGATAGCCCTGCCCCTAAATTGCTTTCATTGGTTTATTTGGAAGTTGATAAAACACTCCTCCATTTGTCATTGGTCAGTCAAAGAGACAGCCCCGCCCCCACATCACTTTCATTGGCTGAGTTAGAAGTTGATAAACACAGCTAATTGGTCACTGCTCAGTGAGACAGATAGTCCCACCCACTAATTAATTTCATTGGTTAATTTGGAAGTTGACAAACATTCCTCATCTATCATTGGCCAGTCAAACAGATAGTCTTGCCCCTAAATAGCTTTCATTGGTTGAGTTGGAGGTTGATAAAACACTCCTCCATTTGTCATTGGTCAGTCTGAAAGAAAGTCCTGCCCTAAATTGCTGTAATTGCAAGAGTCAAAATTTGACAAACACTCCCTTCATCTGTCATTGGTCAGTCTGATAGCCCCGCCCCAAATCCCTATCATTTGTTGAGCTGGAAGTTGAAAAACACTCCTCTAATCTGGCGTTGGTCAATTAGACATTGCTCAACTTGCAATTTGATAAAACAGTTTATAATTGGTCAGTCAGACTGATAGTCCCGCCCCAATTCACTGTAATAGGTTGAGTGAGAAGTTAACAAACACTCCCCGTCTGTCATTGGTAAGTCAGAAGGAAAGTCCTGCCCAAAATCACTCTCTTGGTGGAGTTGAAATATGATAAGCAGTCCTCTGTTTATCATTGGTCAGTCAGAGAGACAGTCCCGCCCATACATAACTATCATTGGTTGAGTCTGAAGTCTCATTATCTCCCATCGATCAGTAAAACAGAGAGTGTCATCCCCAAGTTGCTTTCATTATTTGAGTCAGAAGTTGATTAAACTAGTTTCTTGTTATTGGTTAGTCAGACAGATGATCCCACCCATAAATCACTGTAATTGGTAAAATGAGAAGT
Organism: Danio aesculapii; assembly: GCF_903798145.1. Taxonomy (NCBI): domain Eukaryota; kingdom Metazoa; phylum Chordata; class Actinopteri; order Cypriniformes; family Danionidae; genus Danio; species Danio aesculapii. Next base: position 2,270,449 of record NC_079450.1, on the reverse strand, counting down.
TAACAAGCAAACACTCCCTGTTTGTCATTGGTCAAACACATAGTCCCGCTCCAAATCACTTTCATTTGGTTGTGTTAGAATTTGATCATCAGTCCCCCGTTTATCATTGGTCAGAAAGACAGATAGTCCCGTCCTCAAATCACTGTAATTGGTGGAGTGAGAAGTTACAAACAAACACTCCATGTTTGTCATTGGTCAGACAGATAGTCCTACCCACAATTGCTGTCATTGGTTGACAAACATTCTCCTGGTCTGTCATTGGTTAATCCGACAGATAGTTCCGCCCCAAAATAATAATAACAGTTATTGGTTGAGTAAGAAGTTAAACAAACACTCCCAGTTTGTGATTGGTTAATCCGACAGATATTCCCGGCAAAATAGCTTCATTGGTTGAGTTGGAATATGATAAACAGTCCTCCATTGGTCATCGGTCAGTCAGAGAGAAAGCCCCGCCTCCACATAACTTTCATTGGTTGAGACTGAAGTTGATAAACACTTTTATCATCTGCCATTAGTCAGTAAAACAGACAGTCCCGCCCCCAAAACTGACTTCATCAGTCCCCTGTTTATCATTGGTCAGTAAGACAGATAGTTCCTCTTTCAAATCACTGTAATTAATGGAGTGAGAAGTTAACAAACAAACACTCCCTGTTTGTCATTGGTCTGACAGATAGTCCAGCCTACATTTGATGTCATTGGTTGAGTCAAGATTTAACAAATACTCCCTTTGTCTGTCATTGGTCAGTCAGACTTTGTCCTCCATTTATTATTGGTCAGTCACACAGATGGTCCCGCCCCCAAATTGCTTTCATTGGTTGAGTGAGAAATAAATAACCACTCTCCGTCTTTCATTGGTCAGTCAGACAGACAGCCCCACCCTAAACTCAAAACAATGGTTGATTTAAAAGCTGACATGATTACAACTTGAAACCATAATGACATCACAGAGATAATTATTAAGATGACATTTTAACATGTTATAGCTCATTAGCTTGCCAGAATCAACAGTTAAAAACACTAAGCCCTGTATTTAGACTCTCAGGATGTTGTGTGTGTATTTATGTGTTGTTTATTGCCGTTATATGTTGTATAAAGGACTGTAATGCTCATCCGCTGGTACAGCATGCTGTTTGAGTTAGCAGTCGCTCGCGGGTTAAAGATTAAATGTGGATCAATCATAATAAAGCTGAAGACGGCACACAGCAGACGTTACATAAATGTCTTCGGTTAATCATAACAAATAAGTGCGGATTAGCAGCTCTTGTGGATGGAGCGGCGAGAGGATTAACTCTTTAATAAATGCCAGCATGGTCTCCCAGTGCATCTCAGCCGACGCAAAGTCACAACAGAGCCGATTAGATAAAATATAGAACAATTATTTTCAATAAGCAAAATAAAGATGCAAAATATACACACACACACACACACACACACACACACACACACACACACACACACACACACACACATATATATATATATATATATATATATATATATATATATATATATACACACACACATACATACATACAGTTAAAGTCAGAATTATTAGCACACTTGAATTATTAGCCCCGCTGTTTATTTTTTCCCCAATTTAGAAGATTTATTCAACACATTTTTAATCATAATAGTTTTAATAACTCATCTCTAATAACTGATTTATTTTATCTTTGCCATGATGACAGTAAATAATATTTGACTATATATATATATATATATATATATATATATATATATATATATATATATATATATATATATATATATATATATATATATATATATATATATATATATATACAGCTTAAAGTGACATTTAAAGGCTTAACTAGGTTAATTAGGTTAATTAGGCTAGTTACTGCATAACGATGGTTTGTTCTGTAGGATATTGAAAAAAGAGACTAATAATATTGACCTTAAAATGGTTTTTAAAAAATTAAAAACTGCTTTCATTCTAGCCAAAATAAAACAAATATGACTTTCTTCAGAAGAAAAAATATTATCAGACATACTGTGAAAATTTGCTTGCTCTGTTAAACATCATTTGGGAAATATTTAATCTATATGACAAAGGAAAAAAAGAACTGAGCTTGATCTCCAATAAAATAAGTAAACTGAAATAAAAATAAAGCTAAAAATGAAGCAGTACACACTTTTTCACTGTTTAAAAGCGCATGGAAAGTTAAAAATGAACACATACATTGCATGCAAGTTGCTTGGCAAATCACTAATATAAGTGTTTAGATTTTGAATTTGAAAAATGGCTAAAACCAAACAAAAACTGAAATACTGAAATGCAAAAGTGTACATTTACAAACATATCAAAGCTTGTTTTCAGATTTTTTATTTTATTACTGAAGATAGTGGCTATTTCAAATAATTATAATTTCGGAGATTCAGCACATCAGCGGCCGTTAGCCTGTCATACTGAGCAGAGCAAAGAGGGTTGACCTTCTGCCACAAGATGGCGACGGAGACCGCAAAATAAGTGCTTAGGAGAGGAAAACTAAAGCTGAACAAATCATTAGAAATCAAGTTAGTGACACTCGAAGTCGATCTCTCTCTTTTGTATGTTGTAGTGCTGTATTTATACCATAGAAATCTATATGTATATGTATTTATACCATAGAAATCTGCTAGTGTTTGTTTTGCTCTGTTTTTTTCAGGGTTAATTATTGTGGGGGGGGGGGGGGATATGCCCCCCTCACTTTCAGAGACAGACCATTTAGAAACAGGGCATTAATAATTATATGAACGTATGATCTCATATAGCCGTCCTCCCCCCTTTTAAAATGTCCGCTACGCCCCTGATTGTGATCTCCTGATTGCAACAGAGAAATACTGGGAAATCTCTGTAGACTGATGGCATTTCATGTTGTTTAGTCTAATAATCTTAAAATGTGATCAAAATCAGCTGTTTTGTCATCACTTTAGACATTACGCTAGAGAATCATTCAAATACTAGCTCTAAAGTGACGTTTGTGAATGAGCAACAATTTCTGCTGTTCTGACGTCAGCTGCAGATGTGAAGAAAGTAGTTCCTCATACAAAGGAATTTTGAGACTCTCCGTGTTTGATTTTCTTTTTTCTACACATGATTATGCCGTTGAAGTGTTGTATAAACACATAACGCATTGTACAAATCACACAAGTAGCAGTGTGAAATGGCTGCACTGTATATCATCACTGGTGGGATATTAAGGCACTAATTGTCTTAAAAAGATTGAACAACAGCCATTGTTATCTTTTGATCCACTCCGAATGTTGAATACTGTACATTTAATACATATAAAATAATAACAATGGCAATTGCGCAAAAATAAAATTGCAAAACATTTAATATATATATATAAATGAAATAAAATAATATTTAATATTAAGTAAAAATAAAGTCAAATTAAATTTCTGGTAGATCATTTTAAATGTATCAAAGGGAATACAAGACTCAAACTCAGCTAACCACGAGAAACATGTAGTAAAAAATCAATCAAAGGAAATGTAATCAAAGGAGAACCTAATATAATTTACTAAGAGATAGAAAAAAATGAATTAACTGAGCTCAAAATTTAAACTGAAAAAAATCACATCTAAAAATAAACAGCAAAATTGCACAAGAAACAACTAAAATGTTAAATGTTACATTAACATGAACAATTATAAACGTTCTTGACTACTAACTAATACAAAACGGTAATTTTTTTTTAAAAAGATCAGATTTAAATGCTAAATAAAAATGTAAAAAATTAATTTCTGTGAATAAAGTAAAAATATATACACAAAAACTAACTTGAAGACATATTTTACAAATAAAATATAAACTAACAAGTGCACAAAATTAAAAATGATATAAAAATCAAAGGCAAAATGTAAAAGTACAAGCAATATTCATTCATTCATTCATTTTCTTTTCGGCTTTTTATTAATTTTTTATTAATTAGTCCATTTATTAATTAGAGGTCACACATGTTTTACGCAGCGGATGCCCTTCCAGTCGCAACCCATCACTGGGAAACACTGGGAAACATGCAAACTCCACACAGAAACACCAACTGACCCGGCCGGGGCTTAAACCAGCGACTTTCTTGATGTGAGGCGATCGTGCTACCCACTGCACCACCATTTTACCATATTGCGCCACAAGCAATATAGTAAAATATATTTTAAAAAATGTTAAATAAAATGATTAGTAGATGAAAGAGAAAGCCATTTATGACTTCAGATTATCAATATTGATCATTTGTAGAGCCTGATGATGTAAAATCCCTGTTTTCAATCTATAAAGCACACTAAAAAAAATCGACGATCAATTAGTGCTGACAGCAGATGTCTTTAGGTCATTGTAACTTATTAAACTAAGTTAATCACGTTCTAACTTAATTTTATAGGTTACGCAAGATGTTTTAAGTCAATTTAACATCATATAAGTTTAATGGACTCATAAGGTGAATTTGATTCAGCTTAAAAATTTAACGCAACCAGGATTTTTTTACAGTGCAGCTTGAACATTCTTTAAAACATCTCCCATTGAATAAAACGACACACACATGTTTGGGAACATCATAAACGTGAGTATACACAGACAGAAATATTTCTTCAAGCTGTTTCTGCATGTTTTTATGATGGCTTTGCTCTTGCGTAAGTCCAGTTTCAGATCTCAAGCTGTACATTCCACAGAGCAACAGACCGCTGACCCGTGCACTGATGCATTCTGGGAAAGTTGTTTTTGCGCTCTGCTCACGGCTTAAGTGTGCGATCAGGTTTTCATCACACAATTTACATGACTTATATTCAGTTTGCAAAATAAATTTTGTGCATTTAGATTATATGCAGACGTTAACACTATTTCTCTTTTGCTGTTCTTCAGTCATTTGAATGTATTTACTATAGTATGGCTCAAAAACACTACAGTATTTATGTTTCTCTAGCATAACCTGCGTGTCTCCCAGGTGTGTTAGTTCTGTTGAGTCGGGACGGTTTGATCGATCGGCCAAAGTTGTCTTGATTCCCTGTAGTCTTCATTTATCCGTCAGCAAACAAACACGCGGAGCTGGGGTCAGACGCCTGTTCATCTGCTGTCAGAGAAGCAGATCAATGCAGATCTACAGCCTCAGGCGGATCTCACTTCAAACACACGTCTATCACACACACACACACACACACACACACACACACACACACACACACACACACATACACACAAACACACACACACACACAGACACGCACACACACACACACACACACACACACAATCCTTCCTGAGCGCTGAACACCGGACCAGTTCACCACTAAATCAGTTTGTGAATGTTAGAACAACTGCTCACTGAACTACAATGGGTTGTGAAAGAGGGAACGGTATTGTTCCTCTCAAAAGAATTAGAAAATCCCATGCTAATCATTCTTTTTAGTGTCAGGTTAAATTTGAACAACTTCACAGTGTCAACATTAGTACTGTATTGTACTACTGAAGCTAAGCAGGGCTGCGCTCGGTCAGTACCTGGATGGGAGACCACATGGGTTAGTGAGGCCAGCAGGGGGGGCCCAACCTGCGGACTGTTTGGGACCCAGTATAGTGACGGGGACACTATACTGCTCAGTGAGCGTCGTCTTTCAGATGAGACGTTAAACTGAGGTCCTGACTCTCTGTGGTCATTAAAAATCCCAGGATGTCCTTCGAAAAGAGTAGGGGTTTAACCCCAGCATCCTGGCCAAATCTGCCCACTAGCCTCTGTCCATCATGGCCTCCTAATCATCCCCATATCATAATTGACTTAATCACTCTGTCTCCTTTCCACCAATTAGCTGGTGTGCGGTCTGGTGCAAAATGGCTGCGTCATCTAGGTGGATGCTGCACACTGGTGGTGGATGAGGAGATTCCCCCTATGTGTAAAGCACTTTGAGTGCCCAGAAAAGCGCTATATAAATGTAGGAATTATTATTATTATTATTATCGTCAACTCTGTTATCGGCAACTATGTAATCATCAACTATCATCAACTCTGTTATCGCCAACTATGTAATCATCAACTATTATCAACTCTGTTATCGTCAACTATGTAATCATCAACTATTATCAACTCTGTTATCGTCAACTAAATTATCGTAAACTCTGTTATTGTCAACTACTTTATCATCAACTATCATTAACTACGTCATTGTCAACTCTGTTATCGCCAACTACGTAATCGTCAACTATCATCAACTAGGTTATTGTCAAATGCATTATCATCAACTACGTTATCGTCAACTCTGTTATCGTCAACTCTATTGTCAACTACGTTAATGTCAACTCTGTTATTGTCAACTATGTAATCGTCAACTATCATCAACTAGGTTATTCTCAAATACATTATCGTCAACTACGTTATCGTCAACTCTGTTATCGTCAACTACGTTATCGTCAACTCTGTTATTGTCAATTCTGTTATCGTCAACTACGTTGCTTACAGTTGTGCAGATCTAGCCTTGTGTTTTGCTCCTTGAGTGTAAGGTTTTGCTAACTGTGGGAAAAGTTTAATTTTAGTGTGTCAGCAATGGGGAAAAACTCTTTTGTGTTGAGTTTTAGTTGACGGTCAGCTGCATCAAAGCAATCAAGAAAAACTGTAGTGTGTGTGTGTGTGTGTGTGTGTGTGTGTGTGTGTGTGTGTGTGTGTGTGTGTGTGTGTGTGTGTATGTGTGTGTGTATGTGTGTGTTATATGAACGGACGTCCCATTAGATTTTCCAGGCTGGAAACCCCTTTCCGGTTGTCTGAAGAAAACTCGCAACTTCATGGAAAAGCAAAACCCACAAAGATCTTAAATGACTGTGTGTGTGTGTGTGTGTGTGTGTGTGTGCGTGTGTGTGTGTGTGTGTGTGTGTGTGTGTGTGTCTCCCTATAGTGGATGAGCATGCACTGCTTCCTCTTTGATTCACACTCTAAATATATTTGGCAAGTGTAGCTGTAGTTATCAGATCAGGTCTTGTAGGAGACGCTTCTGAGGTGCGTGTGTGTCTGAAGGTTTTCTCTGAACTTAGTGTTTCTGTGTGGAGTTTGGATGTTCTCCCCGTGTTGGCATGGGTTTCCTCCGGGTGCTCCGGTTTCCCCCACAGTCCAAACACATGCGCTATAGGGGAATTGAGTGTGTGTGTGTTATCATCAACTCTGCTATCATCAACTACGTTACAGTCACTCTATTATTGTCAACTTAGTTACCCTCAACTCTGTTTTTGTCAATTCTGTTATCAACTCTGTTATCATCAATTTTGTTGTTGTCAACTTTCTTATCATCAACTATCATCAACTACGCTATCGTCAACCCTGTTATTGTCAACTACAATATCGTCAACTACATTATCCTCAACTCTGTTATCGTCAACTACGTTATCGGTAATTCTGTTATCAACTGTTATCGTCAATTTGATCATCAACTCTCGTCAGCTGTCATTGTCACTGTTTTCACACTCTGTTATAGTCAACTCTGCTATCGTCACTGTCGATTTTGTTATCAACTCTGTTATCGTGAAATTTGTTATCATAAATTCTGTTATCATCAACTTTGTTATCGTCAATTCTGTTATTAACGCTGTTCTTTTTAATTTTATTATTTGATTTGATTTATTTATTTTCGAACAAAAATATCAAACATAACATATCATTAACAAAAAAAATACATTTAATTATCAACTCTGTTACAATGAATTCTGTTATCGTCAACTCACTTATCGTCAACTGTCATCATCACTGTTTTCACACTCTGTTATCGTCAACTCTTCTATCATCACTTTTGTTACTTACGATTATTTTATCGCCAACTCTGCTATTGTCATTTCTTTTATTGTTAATCCTGCTATTGTCAATTCTGCTATTGTCAATTCTGTTATCGTCAATTCTGTTATCGTCAACTCTGCTATCGTCAGCTCTGTTACTCTCAATTCTTTTATTGTCAACTCTGTTACTAGTTTAACAATAAGTTAAACAACAACTGGTAATCGAATCAAATGTTTCCTATAACGTTTATTGTACATAAACAATGAATTCAGTTTACAGTAAATTATACATTTGTTCTACATCATTTCAGCTAAAGGAAAAGGAATGGAAAATGCTCCACAATGCTGGAATGAGTCGAATGTAAAAGCATGAGTGCATGTTTCCTAAAGCGTGAGGTCAAACACGGGCACGAGATGATCTTATTTCAGTCTGACTCACAGTGAGACTCAAAACCAACGCCTTCCTCTGGGTTTCCTGCCATGCATGCTTGTTCTCCGGCCGCGGGAGTTTTTCTGTCAAGCGTATGATTAGGGTTTGGCTTTAAAACAGGCCTGCGTGTCTGTGGCGAGCGGCCGGGCGATGCGGTGTCACTTCATTAGTGGAAACAACAGCCATCTGCTGGGAGGAAAACAGGCTACGCTGGACCACGAAAACACAAAAAAGCAGAGCTGGCGTGCAGGGATTGACCATTTGATGCAACTTAACCAAACAGAATGGAAGGAATGCTTGCAAAAAAAACACACGATTAGAATGATATACTAAAATCAGGCCGTCGACAGATTAGAGGTCTCATTTATAAACCTTAGTTTTAGACATATTTTTTACTATACTTTTAGTCTTATTTTGAAGATACAAAATAAAATAAATAACTACAATTATTAAACATAGCAAAATAATACATCGTAATAGTAACTCATGCATGTTCAAAAGGGAATAGGAAGAAGCAAATGCTTATTCAATCCTACCCCTTTCTCTTGTTAGTCTTAAATACACAAGAAAAACAATAAAAATGAGTCATAAATAGATGTTATTTGAATTTATTTACTATAGTATGGCTCAAAAACACTACAGTATTTACCAAAACTCTGTTACCGTCAACTCTGTTACTGTCAAGTATGTTGCTGTCAAGTCTGTTATCATAAACTGTTATCGTCACCTCTCTTATCATTAACTTGTTATTACCAACTTTGTTTGTGAGCTCTGTTATCGTCAGCTTTGTTACCGTCAACTCTGTTATTGTCAATTTTGTCATCATCAATTCTGTTATCGTCAATTCTGTTTTCATCAATTCTTTAATTGTCAACTCTATTACGGTCAACTCTGTTATCATCAATTCTGTTATCGTCAATTTTGTTTTCATCAATTCTTTTATCATCAACTCTGTTATCATCAATTCTGTTATCGTCAATTTGTTTTCATCAATTCTTTTATCATCAACTCTGTTATCGTCAATTTTGTCATCAACTCTGTTATCATCAATTCTGTAATCGTCAACTCTTTTATTGTCAACAGCCATTGTCGGTTTTCACACTCTGTTATCTTCAACTCTGTTACTGTCAACTCCGTTACCTTCAAGTATGTTACTGTCAAGTCTGTTATCATAAACTGTTATCATCAACTTTGTTTTCATCAACTTGTTATCATCAACTCTGCTACCGTCAACTCTGTTATCGTCAATTAATTTGTCAACTCTGTTATCATCAATTCTGCTATCAAGTCTGTTACCATCAAGTCTGTTATCGTCAATTCTGTTAGTCACTTCTTTTATCGTCAATTTTATCATCAAGTCTGTTATCAATTTTGTTATCGTCAACTGCCACTGTCACTGTTTTCACACTCTTGTTATAGTCAACTCTGCTATCATCAACTCTGTTACTCTCAATTCTTTTATTCCAACTCTTTTATCAACAATTCTGCTATTGTCAATTCTGTTATGGTCAACTCTGTTATCGTTAACTCTGTTAACAACAACTTATTATTGTCAACTTTATCATCAACTCTGTTATCGTCAATTCTGTTAGTCAATTCTTTTATCATCAACTCTGTTATCGTCAATTTTATCATCAAGTCTGTTATCAATTCTGTTATAATCAACTGCCACTGTCACTGTTATCACACTCTTGTTATCGTCAACTCTGCTATCATCAACTGTGTTACTCTCAATTCTTTTATCCCCAACTCTCTTATCGTCAATTCTGCTAATGTCAATTCTATCATGGTCAACTATGATATCAACAACTTGTTATTGTCAACTTTGCTATCATCAACTCTGTTATCATCAACTCTGTGATTGTCAATTCTATTATCGTCAATTCTGTTATCAACTTTGTTATCCTTAATTTTTTCATCAACTGTTATCTAAAATTCTGTTATCGTCAACTCACTTTATCAACTCTCTTATCGTCAACTGTTATTGTATTCATGTTCTGTTATCGTCAACTCTGCAATCGTTAAATCTGTTACTCTCAATTCTTTTATCACCAACTCTGTTATCATCAATTGTGTTATTGTCAACTATGTTACTGTCAACTCTGTTATCATCAGTTCTGTTAGTCAATTCTGTTATCAACTCTGTTAGTCAATTTTGTTACTGTCAACTCTGTAACTCTGATATTGTCAACTCTGTTATTATCAAGTCTGTTCTCATAATCATTAAATACACTTAAAATAACAACAAAAATTGAGAAAAAATGTATTTTCATAAATTTTACTTCTAATGTCAATATTATCAGCTCCTTTAAGAAATTACTGGGTAAATAAATAAATGGGTTAAAAAAACACTTGGGAAATAACTGAAAAAAAAAATTAAAAAATGATAAATTATAAAAAATTATAAAATGCATCCACGAAGGTAAAGAAACCCCAAAAAGGCAATACTGTGTGATTAAGAAAGCAGATGTCTGATTGGAGATTCACTGATTTGACAATACTGATTTCCTGACAATATTACCCTAATAATGGTAAGATATGCAAGTCTCGGCTAGTCACACACACTGATCACAGAACTGCTCATTTCAATTTATACATGAAATTATAAACAGAAACTGCTGCACTGCTTTGCATAATAAGCCTTTAATTGACCCTGAAGCTATATACTATAATGTATGTGTGTGTGTGTGTGTGTGTGTGTGTGTGTGTGCGCGTGTATGTGTGTGTGTGTGTGTACACGTGTATGTGTGAGCATTCTGGGTTCTAACTAATGGGGCATGAGTTGGTTAAATGAAGCGTGGCAGAAGAGAGTAATCCAGAACTGATATGGACACACACACACACACACACACACACACACACACACACACACACACACACACACACACACTCACACACAGATGGCCACTCAGCAGCTCTATGGATGAATGTGTGATAATCAGCTCGACTGCATGTGTTGTCTAGAAATGCCACCATGACGTCAGTGATGCACAGACACATTTACTGTGTAGTCTGCTACAGCAATGCCAGCATTTTAATCATATCATGAGTTGAACTGCAATATATATCTGATAAAAATGCAAGAAAAAAAACATGAAATGCATGAAACATTTGATTTATTTCACAGATTACAGTGAAGAAAAAAATCTAAATGCTAACATGAAAACTCAGGAATAGTAAAGAAGAGTGTCAGAATTGCTGAAGTTGTGAAAAAATGTAAATTGAATATTTAGAGAAAAAAGCTAAAATTGGGAAATTAAAAAAAAATTCTTGAAAAAAAGTAATGTAATGTAATTTTATATGGCGCATTTATCATGTATGGTCATACACCCAAAGCGCTTCACAATCATAAGGGGGGTCTCTCCATACCACCATCATGTGTGCAGCTCCACTTGGATGATGCGATGGCGACCACAGGACAACAGCGCCAGTGCTTCACCATACACCAGCTATAGATGGAGTGGAGAGACAGTTATAGAGCCAATTCAGTGGATGGGGATGATTGGGAGGCCATGATGGGTAAGGGCTGATGGGGGGAATTTGGCCAGCACAACAGGGTTACACCCCTACTCTTTACTAGAAGTGCCATGGGATTTTTAATGACCACAGTGAGTCAGGAGCTCGGTTTAATGTCTCATCCTAAAGATGGCGCTCACTGACAGTATAGTGTCCCCTTCACTACACTGGGGCATTAGGACTCACACAGAGCACAGGTTGAGCGCCCCCTGCTGGCCTCACTAACACCACTTCCAACAGCAACCATCCCATGTGGTCTCCCATCCAGGTACTGACCAGGCTTAGCTTCAGTGAGTAACCGCTCTTGGGCTGCAGGGTGATATGGCAAAATCAGAAGCGCAAGATGTAAACTCAAAATTTAGAGACAAAAATCTGATTGCTCGAAAAAAGTAAGAAGTGTGAGATGTAAAGTCGAAATTCAGAGGGAAAAAAAAGCTGGAATTGAGACCTAGAAACTCAAACTGCATGAAAAAATAGAACTGCAAGATGTAAACTCAGGTTGAAAAACGTAAGAATTGTATGTAAATTTATGAGAAAAAGAGCTGGAATTGTGACAAGATTGAAAATAAGAAGTGTGAGATGTAAATTCAAAATTCAGAGGGGAAAAATGCTGGAATTGTGACCTGAAAACTGAAATTGCATAAAATAAATCTGAATTGTTCTGATGTCCACTCAGACTTCAGATAGGAAACATCTAAATGGTGACATGAATCCTCAGGGTTAGCAAGAATAAAGACAGAATTGCAAGATGTAAATTCAACATTGAGTGAAAAAAGCAATTGTAAAGTAGTTGTGAAATGCAAACACATTGCATGAAACAATTCTAAATTGCAAGATGTAAACTCTGTAGAGACAAAAAAATCCGATTGCATGCAAAAGTAAAAAGAGCGAGATGCAAATTCAAAAATCAGAGGGGAAAAAAATTGTAAACTCAAATTGCATGAGAAAAAAACATCTAAAAGGTGACATGAGACCTCAGGAATAAGACAAAAGTCAGAGCTGTAAAGTTCAAAATTCTGAGAAAAAAAGATGAAATTGAATATTAAATGAAAAAAAAAATCAGAATTGCAGGATGTTAATCCAGAATTCAGAGAGGAAAAATCTAAATGGTGACATGAAACCTTTAGTTTGCATAAAAAAGCAACATGCAAGATGTAAACTCAGACTGCGTGAAAAATGTACCAATTGTGAGACGTAAATTGAAAATTCTGAGGAAAAGAAAGCTGCAGTTGTGATAAGTAATATTGCATGATAACAAAAGTTAGAAGTTCAGAAATCAGAGGGGGAACAATAAATAGTGACAAAATCTCAGGTTTGCATTAAAAAAGAAACAATTGCAAGATGTAAATTCAGATTGCATGAGCAATTTATTCAATTCAATTCAATTCACCTTTATTTGTATAGCGCTTATACAATGTAGATTGTGTCAAAGCAGCTTCACATAAAAGGTCACAGTAAATAGGAACAGTGTAGTTCAGTTTGTAGTGTTTAAGTTCAGTGCAGTTGAGCTCAGTTCAGTGTGGTTTAATAATCACTACTGAGAGTCCAAATACTGAAGAGCAAATCCAACGATGCGCGGCTCTACAGATCCTGAACCATGCAAGCCAGTGGCGACAGCGGAGAGGGAAAAAAAACTTCACTAAAGGCGGAAGTGAAGAAAAAAAACCTTGAGAGAAACCAGGCTCAGTTGGGCACGACCATTTTAATTTCTCCGCTGGCCAAACGTCTTGTGCAGAGCTGCAGTCTCAGTGGCGGAGGCTGGAAGCTGGCCTCAGCGAAGACTCGTCTGTCTCTGGAGCGTCATAGGAAACAGTCTCATGTTCTCCACTCTTCCATGACCATCGCAGTAGTTGTTCAGGATTCGGCCAGGTCCAGGATATGGAAACCTTGGGATCATCTCGTCGTTGGTCTTGGATCGAATCAGTGACTCTGCATAGTCTGAGGGCCTCGGGAAGAGTATCCCCAGGTGGAAATGGAGAATAAAGAAAATAATTAGCGTAGCTGATGTTCACAGTGTATATCAGCAAGATGCATAACCTGTGTGGAAGCCCCGTAAGTGGTGCACTAAGTGTATGCTTTACTGAACAGATAGGTCTTTAATCTAGTTTTGAATTGGGAGAGTGTGTCTGAGCCTCGGACGTTATCAGGAAGGCTATTCCAGAGTTTAGGAGCTATAAATGAGAAGGCTCGACCTCCTTTACTCGACTTTGCTATTCGAGGTACTACCAGAAGTCCTGAGTTTTGAGATCTTAAAGAGCGAGTTGGATTGTAGCGAGACAGAAGATTGGTTAGATAAGCAGGAGCTAGATTATTTAGAGCTTTATATGTAAGAAGCAATATTTTAAATTCAATACGAAACTTAATTTAAAGGCCACCCATGATGAAAATCCTCTTTTATAAGCTGTTTGGACAGAACTGTGTGCAGGTATAGTGTGTCCACAGTCATATTGCAGTGATAGAAACACAATAAGTCTCTTTTTTCAAATTTACTGACGTTAAAAAAGGATCCAAATCCTGTGATTTTGAGGCCGACTGATATAATCACCACAGCCGCACGGTGCCAGTAAATGCGCATATGTCTGTGTGTGTACTGCAAACGGCCTTTGTGTGTTCCTCATTATTTCAGAAGGGCTTGAATATACTCCACCACAAATACATCAAATAAACTTTCTTGGTATCTTGATATGTCTCTATCACTGACGGCTGTTTATCTGACGTAATGCATGATGAGAAGCAGACAACGGTAAAGTCTAGATCGGATATGCGGCCGGCCGGAAGTGGGATATGCACATCAATATAGCAGCATTTTTTATGACACTGTACAGCAATAATTAATATGTTTACAGTACTATGACGGTCGGGTTTAGGGGTGGGGTGGGTGTAGGTGTTAAAAAAATAATTATTGTGTAATTTAATAGATAACATAAATAATACTCTGTAAAACTACTGTTTTTACGTTACTGTGACGGTCGGGTTTGGGGTTGGGGTGGAGGTAGACGTTAATAAATTACAACAAATGGGAAATTTAATAAATAATAAAAATTATTCTCATTAACTTCCAGCTGCAACCATATCCGATGTAGCAACAACCGCACACAAGCAAATCGGTGCAGTGGGCGGGGAGAAGCAGCTCATTTGCATTTAAAGCCACATGCTACAAAAACAGCTACACTGTAGCCAGACACAAAAATGAGCATTTAATCAAACTCTGCGGACCCGCGGGTCTGACGACGTCATTCATTTCTGCATTCTTTCAATTTTAAAGGTTCCGGGTTGCACAAGACCCCCATAAGTGGTTCCATTTGAAAGCATGGAAACTATATTTTATTCACATTTGCCTGACTTTGGTTTTTATTTTACTGTACAAAAGTTATTTACATTTAATTACACAATATACTTGATACCCGAGCTGACATTGGTTGGCTTTCATATTTTTTAAATGGTTCATATATGACACACATGTACAAGTCATAGCTCAAATAAAAGCTCTTGTCGGTAATCATACGGCTCTAGCGGTTTACTTTCTGAATTATATTCACATATCGAACAGTTGTTGAATGAATCGACGTCTTTCAGAAATGAAAACAATACATTTATGATCAATAAGCGGCCCCAGATCGCACAGAAAGCCAGAAATGCTACGTCATCTCTTACCTCACGCTGTGCGCTTCAAAATGGGCCATTTCTCTGCTGTTTTTGAGGTGATGTGCATAAGTAATCTTTTTATTTGTCTGACGTGGTCAAAACACAGTGAATTATGTTTGATCAAACACAAAATCGTGAAAACATGAAAGCGATGACCTATCCATATGGCTTGTCAATCACCGGAAAGCAAAGCGCCTCAGTTTCACTCAGAGATATCACGTGATCAAAACGGCCACTCAGAGCTGAGATACAGCCGTGTGAATGAAAGGCATTCCCAAACGCTTGAATTACAATAACTCTTGCATACTACATGATAGAGACAAAATATTTGCTGCTATCTGCTGATTTCAAGCAGAACTGTCTGGAGTGCTCTAATCCTCTTTCTGGATTATCTACACATTTTCAAAGAAGCATTTCAGCACAATAATTCAGTTGGAACAGAATAACTTTTGCATAGATTATGATACATATAATACATTTTTCTTTTTTCCTATGATTACTAACATGTGCAGGAACCCCCAAAATTAATTACAGCACACACAGACCACACAGAACCTAAAAGGTCCACTTTAAATGTGAGTTTATAAAAAATAAAAATAAAAAGCGCATATTTTTAAGGTGTTTATTATAACACAGACAACATATACAATTATTTTAATCACTGTCAACACTGTTTTATGAAAATTCAAAGGGTTTTCTTTAAAATGATACCAATCTTTGCATGTACACCTCTGCATGTGGATTTGGGAAGATTTTAAATCTGGATAGGCAAAATCCAGGCGGAAACCACAAAATAGCAGTAGAGTTTAAGAGGTTAACATAATAAATAATCTGATGGGTATTTTGAGCTGAAACTTTACAGACACATTCTGAAGACTTCAAAGTCTTTTCTTACATCTTATAAACGAGGTAAAATAGGTGCCCCTTAAGAATTGTGAGATATAGATTGAAAAAAGCTGCTAATGTGACATGTAAGATTGCATGAAAAAAAAAGTCAGAATTCAAAGAAGAAAAGTCTGTCACATGACATGAAAAAAAGACACGCGACCTCAGGAGTGCATGAAAAAAGTGAGAATTGTGAGACGTTTACTTGCAAGAAAAACTCTGGATTTTGAAAGTCACGATTAGCTTTTTTCTAATACATTTTTTATTGCATGAAAGAAACAAGCTCCCATGACAAAACCTCCTATTGGAAAAGCATTTGAGACGCAGAAGTCAGAAGCGTGTGTAAATAAGTGTGTGTTGTTCAGCGTGTGAATGTGGTTCATCATCAAGCGCACTCATTAGCCTATTTTGTGTATGCTTAACGATGCGCACAGTTTAATGAATTACTGCTCATGAATAAAAATGAAGGAGGAGTCGGAAAGGAGGAAATCTGCTCGGGAAATTTGTTGCATATTTACATATATTTACAATCTCTCACACTGTAAAGCTCGCAGTCTCTAATTAATTCAGCAGCGACTCGGCTTCAGCGTTTAGGGAGATCAGAAAATCTGGAGTCCTGCAAAGAATATTCATATTTCAGGCACGTTCTCTGCATCTGTAGTCATTTTTCAGTGATGTACACATTGAGAATAATTCCAGCACAGTGTTAAGGCTTTTCTAATGGCCTCTAAAGACAGAATCTGGACTGTTTGACCTGTTGTTTGGAGAGTCTACTAAAAATTCTGTTATTATATTTGTATATTTTAATTATAGTGCGCTAAATAAAGACGGTTACATGGCATATGATAATAGTTCCATTTAGAACTGTATTGTCCTGAATAAGTCATGTAATTGGGTTGTTGTAACCCTGAATACCCTGAAATGTTTTAGGAGAGTTTAAGGTTCTTTATTTCCCACATTTTTTTCAAATCTGTAAGATATACGATATATACAGTGCTCAGCTAATATATACAAGTTCACACCTCAAAAATCTCTATGTTTTCTATAGGAAGCTTCACAATAATATACACTCACCGGCCACTTTATTAGGTACACCTTACTAGTACTGGGTTGGACCCCCTTTTGCCTTCAGAACTGCCTTAATCCTTCATGGCAGAGATTCAACAAGCTACTGGAAATATTCCTCAGAGATTTTGCTCCATATTGACATGATAGCATCACGCAGTTGCTGCAGATTTGTCGGCTGCACATCCATGATGTCAATCTCCCATTCCACCACATCCCAAAAGTGCTCTATTGGATTGAGTTCTGGTGACTGTGGAGGCCATTTGAGTACAGTGAACTCATTGTCATGTTCAAGAAACCAGTCTGAGATGATTTATGACATGGTGTGTTATCCTGCTGGAAGTAGCCATCAGAAGATGGAGACACTGTGCTCATAAAGGGATGGACATGGTCAGCAACAATACTCAGGTAGGCTGTGGTGTTGACACCATGCTCAATTGGTACTGATGGGCCCAAAGTGTGCCAAGAAAATATCCCTCACACCACTACACCACCACCACCAGCCTGAACCGCTGATACAAGGCAGGATGGATCCATGCTTTCATGTTGTTGATGTCAAATTCTGACCCGAGCATCTGAATGTGGCAGCAGAAATGGAGACTCATCAGACCAGGCAACGTTTCTCCAATCTTCTATTGTCCAGTTTTGGTGAGCCTGTGTGAATTGTAGCCTCAGTTTCCTGTTCTTAGCTGACAGGAATACCCGGTGTGGTCTTCTGCTGCTGTAGCCCATCCGCCTCAAGGTTGGACGTGTTGTGTGTTCAGAGATGCTCTTCTGCAGACCTCGGTTGTAACGAGTGCTTATTTGAGTTACTGTTGCCTTTCTATCAGCTGGAACCAGCCTGGCCATTTGCGTTAGCGTGCAGTTGTACCTAATAAAGTGGCCATATATATTAGATGGGTCAGTGCTGAAGCCAAATCTGGAGCGAATCTATTAAAATAGTTTATGATAAGTGTCACCCAAATTAGTCTACCTAAATTTATATGTTAGGAAAAAATATTAAATTGTATTCTTAAAAGAGGAAAATATCTAGAGAAACCAAAAGTATAAAGTTCTTTGCAATGTTTTGCTTGAATTTAAATGTATTATCTTTCTATTTTAGAAGACGTTTGGTGGCTAAAATATAATTTTAATAAATATATCTGTTTAATCAAATCTGTTCAAATGCATCAAAATAAAAGATTAATATTAACGGAAAAATAGATCAAAATGGGTGTACTCAATTATGCTGAGGAGCACACATAAGCATTTTATTACAAAAAAGAAATAATAAAAATTACCATGGCATGCCACATCTTTTAGAATTGTAAACATTGCTTTCTATGAGGATACGCATACTATCACTTTTTCAGTCACCAGTGAGCTAGCTACTGCGGATCGCTGAAGAACTACACACATGACACATTTACGAACTACAATTCCTAACATGCACCTCACACACATCAGTTCCTGTTTGACATTGATCACACACACACACACACACACACAGCGGGAGGATCAGGATAAACTAATTACATGGACTTTAAAAACAGCACAGACACACACACATCAGTGCTGAGTCCTGTTTCATTGTTAACGGACAGTATGATGCATTCTTCTTTCCTTGCCATGTTTGACCCCTTGCTTTGTTACTTTTGTTTATGTAGTTTGCTTCCTGGACCGATCTCTTTGCCTGTGACCGACTACTCTTTTGCTTCACTCGTATGAACCGGATTGCTCCTGTTATTGGCCTTTGCCTGTCTGCCCATCTTCTGTTGAACAAAAATTGCATTTGGATTCTCAATTCCGTTGTTCAGAATCTCTCACATAACACACTGCAATACGGCCATTGTTCGAGTTGTTTAGCACCATAGACAGCGCCCTCTAGTGGATTTGTCATCTGTAACGTACAACCAAACATACCCTAAAGGGGACTGCACACTAAACTCCCTGCCATGCCACGCCATGTTTAATATTATTGTAAACATTGTTTCCTATCAGGGCACATACACTGGCATCGCAATTCAGCCTCGGTTTGAGTTGCTTAACAATGTATAGAAAACAATGTAAATATGGGGCACGGCACTATTATCAATATTTCAGATTTGCAAAAATGTACTGTAGACAGCACCTTCTAGTAGATTTGTCATCTGCAACATACAATACATCCCCTAAGTCACATATTTCATATTTGCAAAAATGTAGACAGCGCCCTCCAGTGGATTTGTCATCTGAAACATAAAACCAAACATATCCTAAAGGGGACTGGGTAAGTACACTGGCAATGCAATTAGCCTTTGTTCGACCTGCCTAACATTGTTTAGAAAACAATGTAAATATGGGGCACGGCACTATTATTAATATTTCAAATGTGCAAAAATGCACCATAGACGGCACCCTCTGGTGGATTTGTCATCTGAAACATATAACCAAGCATATTTTAAAGGGGACTGCACACTGAACTACCTGCCATTCCACACCATGTTTAATTTTACGGTAAACATTGTTGTCTATGAGGTTTGTGCACTGGCATCGCAATTCAGGCTCGGTTTGAGTAGCTTAACAATGTATAGAAAACAATGTAAATATGGGGCACGGCACTATTATCAATATTTCAAATTTGCAAAAGAGTACCGCAAACATCACCCTCTAGTGGATTTGTCATCTGCAACATACAACAATACATCCCCTAAGTAACATATTCCAGATTTGCAAAAATTTAGACAGCGCCCTCTAGTGGATTTGTCATCTGAAACGTACAACAAAATGTACCACAAGTAACATATTTCCCAGTTGCAAAAATGTAGACAGCGCCCTCTAGTGGATTTGTTATCTGAAACGTGCAACCAAACATACCCTTAAGGGGACTGGGTACGTACACTGGCAATGCAATTAACCTTTGTTTGAGTTGCTTAACATTGTTTAGAAAACAATGCAAATATGGGGCACATTTCAAATTAGCAAAAATGCACCGCGAACATCGCCCTCTAGTGGATTTGTCATCTGAAACGCACAACAAAATGTACCACAAGTAACATATTTCCCAGTTGCAAAAATGTAGACAGCGCCCTCTAGTGGATTTGTCATCTGAAAAGTACAACAAAACATTCCCTAAGTTTTTGCAAAAATGTAGACAGCGCCCTCTAGTGGATTTGTCATCTGAAACTGGCATCATTTCAAACCTGGGTTGAAAATTACTGGTATTATTATACTTAAAACATATGGTGCTTAAAACATGATGATTACCAGTAATACACACACACACACACACACACACACACACACACACACACACTGAGCAGCTCATCCTCCTCATGTTATCCACTGCTGCTTCTAGCTCTTTTATATTTGATACTCTTGGCCCAGTTTGCAGTGCTGGCTCATAATGATGTGTGTTGTGGTGAATCTCCCCCCTGGCGAGAGCTCACGGGCTGCAGGCTCTGACAGATTTACTCTCTTTGCTTTAGGAAGCGATGCAGAGATGATGATGTTCTTCCTCAGAGGTGCTGGACTCTGCGCTGTGGGCATTCCTGAGATTCAGAAGCTCAAATCTGCTGTAATTGTTTATATAAACTGTTGCAGATCTACACACACACTACTGAGGAGACAAATAGAGATATTTAAACATATATTCATCACTATATATATCCTCTTGTCCATCTATCCATTCATACACACACATATTTTAATCAATTTATTTATCTGTCCAGGTCTCCACCTGTTCATCCATCTATCCATGCATCCATCCATCCACCCATGCATCCATACATTCACCTGTTTTTCCATTCATATGTCTATCCACCTTTCCATCCATCTATCTGTCCATCTATCCATACATTCATCCATCTGATCATCCATTCATCCATCCATCCATGCATCCATACATTCACCTGTTTTCTATCCATCTTTCCATTCATCTATCCATCCATCTGCTCATCCATTCATCCATTCATACATCCATTTGTCCGTCCATCCGTCCAGCTACCCATTCATCTATGCATCCATCCATCCATCCATCTACACATTCATCTTTGTCCATTCATGTCCATCCATCTTTCCATCCATCTATCTGTTCATCCATTCATCCATTTGATCATCCATTTGTTGATCCATCTATCCACCCATCCATTCATTCATCTGTCCACCCATCATTCACCTATCTTTACATTCATCCATCCAACCATCCATCCATCCTACCTTCCGATTATTCATCCATCCTGGCTGTCTTTTCATCCATCCATTTCTCCATCCATTCAATTGTACATCCATCCATTCATCTGTCTATACATCTTTCCATCCATCCATCCGATCATCTATTCATCTGACCGTCCTTTCATCCATC
Organism: Danio aesculapii; assembly: GCF_903798145.1. Lineage (NCBI taxonomy): Eukaryota > Metazoa > Chordata > Actinopteri > Cypriniformes > Danionidae > Danio > Danio aesculapii. The sequence goes on along the minus strand of NC_079450.1, from coordinate 2,248,837 downwards.
CATCCGTCCATCCATCCATCCATCCATCCATCCATCCATCCATCCATCCATCCATCCATCCATCCATCTCTCCATCCATCCCTTCATCCTTCTGTCCATCTATTCGTCCACCTATCTGTTCATCCAGCCATCCATCCATCTATCCATCCATCCATTCATTCATCTAGCTGACCATCCTTTCATCCATTCATCCACCTATCTGTTCATTCGTCCATCCATCCAACCATCCATCCATCCGACCTTCAGACCACTTGTCATTCTGTCTTTTCATCCATCCATCCATTCATCTGACCATCCTTTCATCCATCCTTCCATCCATCCCTTCATCCTTCTGTCCATCTATTCGTCCACCTATCTGTTCATCCAGCCATCCATCCATCTATCCATCCATCCATCCATGCATCCATCCATCCATCCATCCAACCTTCCGACCATTCATTAATCCATCCATTTGTTCATCCACTCATCCAACCATTCATCCATCCATTTATTCATCCATTCATCCATATATTCATGTTTGTTGACAATAATGCGCGGTGGAGTTAGCAAGAACTAACAATGAACTGTATTTTCATTAACATTAACAAAGAGGAATAAACACTGTACTAAATGCATCGTGTTATCATGCTAGTAAATAAATTAACTATAAAAACATGATTATAAAGTGCTACCAAAATATTCTCCAAATCATTCTTTCAGAAACACACAACGATTGACCACGAATCAGAAAACAGTAACATCATCAACGTCCCACCGGGAATCACAAAAACACAAATATAGCATCTGTAAGTGGGAGATTCCTGCGTTTCAGTAATTATGTCCCTCCGGCGCTCGCATTATGCAAATTCTGCACAGGTGGGCGGAGCCACGGGGCTTTGATAAGTCGAGCATGCTGCGAGTGAATGAGGCGACGACAGGCGAGGAAAACACACATTCATTCCCTCCACAATGCGGAGCAGCACTTTTAATTAAAGCTTATCCAGCAACATGAATAATTCATTAATTCCTTCAGAATCTCAAATATTCCCGGCATCATCAGGAGAGATAAAACCCCAAAAGACCTGATATATCTGCTGTCTGGGACAAAAACAAATGTGTCAGTGCTTTTATTCGGCGTCTGTACATGCAGAGAGAAAAGCCTTCGATTAAAACACAGTCAGTGGATGTGTTTGTGCTCCATTAACAACAATGAACTGGAGAACAAACCAAGTCTATGGGAGAGTCTATGTAGGCAGCTCACTAGGGTTTGAAACTGAACAACACTGTAGGAAAACGTTGAGTTCTCTTTATTTCTTTAGCGCTTTATACAATGTACTGTGTACAATGCAATGCAAGCACAGTAAACGCATCTGCTGTAAACACTACTCAAAGTAAAAGTAGCTCGTATAAAAGTACTGACTCCTCATTAAACCCTGCAGATTAAAAATGTCTTTCTTATTTTAAGATTGATTTTATTTTTGTTTCTGAGGCAGCACGGTGGCACAGTGGGCAGCACATTCACCTCACAGCAAGAAGGTCGCTAGTTCGAGCCTCGGCTGGGTCAGCTGGCATTTCTGTGTGGAGTTTGCATGTTCTCCCCATGTTTGCGTGGGTTTCCTCCGGATGCTCCGATTTCCCCGACAAGTCCAAAAACATGTGGTGAATTGAGTAAGCTAAATTGTTCCTAGTGTATGAGTGTGTATGGATGTTTCCCAGTGATTGGTTGCAGCTGGAAAGGCATCTGCTGTGTAAAACATATGCTGGATAAGTTGGCGGTTCATTCTTCTGTGGCGACCCCAGAATAATAGAGGGACTAAGCTGAAAAGAAAATGAATAAATCAATGGTTTGTTTCCAAGTGTAAATTACACGTAACTATGGAGGACCAAGCCAGAAAAAAAATTCATAAATAAAATAACTAATATATAGACCAGGGGTCACCAAACTTGTTCCTGAAGGGCCGGTGTCCTGCAGATTTTAGCTCCAACCCTAATCAAACACACCTGAATGAGCTAATCAAGGTCTTACTAGGTATTCTTGAAACAATCAGGCAGGTGTGTTGAGGCAAGTTGGAGCTAAACCCTGCAGGGACACCGGCCCTCCAGGACCGTGATTGGTGACCCCTGATATAGACAGTCAGATAGACAAATAAATAAATAAATAATTGTTTATATACATATAACCTATATTTATATAAACCTATATATATATATAAACCTATTTATATATATAAATAACCTAAATTAATTATTTTTTCTTCATTTGAGACTTATCTAGCTCCATAGTCCATGTCCATTACTCTGAACTCTGAACATAACATGCTGTCATGCTGCTTTACATGTTGTCTGCATAAATATCTCATGGTTTTAAACAGAGTTACCCTGAATTAAACACTCAAGTCATCTTTATTTCTATAGAACATTACACAATTTACTGTAGTTAAAGCTACTTTACAAGTATAAACAGGAAAAACATTAATAGCGGACAGAGTACTGAAAACTACACTCAAGTGAAAATAAAGGATTTGCACATTCGCAGTCATGATGAACTCACAAATTTTTGTAAGCTTTTATGCATAATTTTTTATGAATATGTATTGTGTTTGTGCATAAATGCACATAAATATTTTGTGCACAAAAGTTTTACTTTATGGATGTGAATTTTTGCATGTGTTCATTGTGCTTTCAGTGGTGGACAGAGTACTGAAAACCATATTCAAGTAAAAGTAAAAGATTTGAACATATGCAGACATGACAATCTTGAACATTTTAAACATTCAAAAGGTTTTGTATGTGTTATACATAAATTTTTTTTGCATTTGTGAAACAGTATCAATATGTGTATTGTTTTTGACAAAACACAAATATTTCATGCATGTACATATAATTCCATGCATGTAAAATGTTTGCATGAGAAATTTTTATGTGAATTATTATTGAGAATAATCTAGCTCCATAGTAAATAACTCTGAATGCACATATTGCATTATACAGCCATTTAACATGCCGTCTATGTAGGCAGCTCACTCTGAATCCAGCAATACTGAAGGAAATAGTAGCGATATCTTTATTTCTATAGCGCTTTATACAATTTACTGTAGTTAAAGCTGCTTTACAAGGAGAAGCAGGAAAAAGATCAGTGGTGAAAAGGGTAAATCATGTTCAAGTAAAAGAGATTTGAACATTGGCACTCACAAATTTTAAACATTCAAAAGGTTTTGTACACTGCTATACATTTAAAATGTTTATTGTTTTGCATTTGTGAAATGTATTGTATGAATATGAACTTCTTTTATGCAGATAAATTGTGTTTGTGAATATATATAAATATTTTGTGCATGCATGTGAATTTTTGCATGTGTGCTTTTCCTTCGACTATTGGGACTAATATAGCTCCATAGTAAATGACTCTAAATCCAAGAATTTCCTTATACAGCCCTTTAACATGCTGTCTATGTAGGAAGCTCACTAGGGTTTAAAACAGCAGCACTAAAGAAAATAGCTGAGTTAACTTTAATTCAATAGCGCATCTATAATACAACGTATTGTAGTTAAAGCTACTTTACAAGGACAAACAGGAAAAAGAAAATCATATTCAAGTAAAAGAGATTTGAACATTGGCACTCACACATTTTAAACATTCAAAAGGTTTTGTACACTGTTATACATTTAAAATGTTTATTGTTTTGCATTTGTGAAATGTATGAATATGAACTTCTTTTATGCACATAAATTGTGTTTGTGAACATATATAAATATTTTGTGCATGTAAATTTGGGTTTATGCATGTGAATTTTTGTCATGTGTGTTTTTCCTGTGAACTATTAAGACTAATATAGCTCCATAGTAAATAACAGCCCTTTAACACGCTGTCTATGTAGGCAGCTCACTAGGGTTTAAAACAGCAGCACTGAAGAAAATAGCTGAGTTAACTTCAATCTAAAGTGCATCTATTATACAATGTATTGTAGTTAAAGCTACTTTACAAGGACAAACAGGAAAAAGATCAGTAGTGAAAAGGGTAAATCATATTCAGGTAAAAGTAAGAGATTTGCACAATCACACTCACAAATTTTAAACATTCAAAACGTTTTGTACACTGATATATGTTTTTGTTTTTGTTTTTTGCATTTGTGAAACTTTTTGTATGAATATGCATTTTCTTCATGCACATACATTGTTTTTGTGAATATACATACATATTTGAACATGTAAATTTGGTTTTTATGCATGAGAAGTTTTGCATGTGTGTTTTTATTATTGATACTAATCTAGCTCCATAGTAAATAACTCAAATACATTTGACCCTACTTTTACATGGTGTCTATATAGGCAGCTCACTGTGAAACAGCACCACTGAAGGAAACAGTAACAATATCTTTATTTCTATAGCGCTTTATACAAGTTACTGTAGTTAAAGCTGCTTCACAACTCAGCAAAAAGAGTAAAAGTATTGATCAATCCAGCATCCGCTTTTGCATTTGTGAAACCTGCTGTATTAATATGCATTATCCTTTATGCACATAAATTGTTTTTGTGAATATACATAAATATTTTGTGCATGTCAATTTGGTTTCATGCATGTTTATTTTTGCATGTGAGTGTTTTTTGTGAATTATTATTGAGACTAATCTAGCTCCATAGTAAAAAACTCATACATTGTTTTATACCCTGCTTTAACATGCAGTCTATGTAGGCAGCTCTCTGAAGGAAAAGCCAGCTGTATTTTTACCCAGCCTGAGCTGAAGGTGAATAATCTCCAAACCTGAGCTGGATTCAGTTTAATGGATTCCCTCGACTCATTGAGCTTCATGATGTCATGGATTGGTCAGGCTCTCACGACCCCCACTCACGAAGATCACCATCACCTGACTTCTAATGAGCACACAGCTGCATCACATTCACGAGCACCAGATAAAAGCACAGCACTCCAGTCGCTCATTGTCCGGGCTCGTCTCGACGAAAGCGGACAACTGAGCGACCACTCAGCGTAGTCATCCTCAGCTAAAACAAACGATTTACTTACCTGTTCTCTTTGTATTCCTCCTAGTCTTCCTGGTCCTCCCGAATCGTCCTGTCTTCCAGTCCTTCCAAGTCTGTGTCATCCTCTGTCAGCTGTATCTGGTGTGTGCTGTCCATCCTCGTGTATTCCTGTTACCCCGCCACGGAGGAAAAGACCCCAACATCATTCCTGATCCTCCTGGCTATCCTTCATGTGCTCCTTGTTGTCATTTAATAAACACCCTAACGTTTCCTTACCTCTGTCTCCTGTCCGCTTCATAACAGAAGCCCGGACCCATAACGACGACAACATGAGCACCCCCGATCACCTTCAAGAGCTGGTGGACCAGTTGAAGCGGATTCTACAGCCACCAGCTCCACTTTCCAACGCACCACCAGCACCGAGCACTTCCGCCTCCACAGTTTCTTCTTCGGCCCTTCCTTCCAGTCCCATGGCCCGACCAGCGCCCTACTCAGGCGGAGCGGGGGAGTGCAATGGTTTTCTGTTACAATGTTCCCTCATATTCGAAATGCAACCTTCTCTATATCCCACAGATAAGTCGAAGATCGCCTACATCGTATCTCTACTCTCTGGACCTGCACTTAAATGGGCTGAGACGATCTGGAACCAAGCCGGGCCGGTCATGAATTCCATCACTACCTTCACGGAGTATTTCAAAGAGGTGTTTGGACGTTCTGATGGGGAAGTAGCCGCTGGAGAGCAGCTGTATCATCTAAAGCAAGGTACTCTATCTACACAGGAATATGCTCTCCGGTTTCGCACTCTAGCAGCTGCAAGTGGATGGAATGAGAGATCGTTGTTGACCACGTACCGGCTCGGCTTGGAACCCACTCTCCGAATCCAACTGGCCACATTAGATGATACAATGGGTCTGGAGAGATTCATCCAACATTCTCTCCGATGTTCCGATCGTCTCCGTTCCTATCAACAGGACACCATCACCCCCCTCGTCTGCACTCCTCCAATCGCCTGAGTCAACAGCCTCTCCAGAACCAGAACCCATGATAATAGAGTCTGGAAGACTGACATCAGCGGAACGACAGAGGAGGCTGACCCGGGGTCTGTGTCTATACTGCGGTGTCAGTGGACACACCCGTATGGAGTGTCCCCTTCGTCCCATTCGGACTTCAGTGAGTGTATTCAGTACGAATATTGAACAATGTAAACCACTTACTACCACCGTACAAATAACTACTGCCTCTATTTCTCTCCTTGTCACAGCCCTCATCGACTCCGGGTCAGCAGGGAACTTCATCTCCCAATCCCTCTGTCGTCAACTCCACCTCCGTACTGAGGCGTCCTCGCATATATACCAGATACAACCGATAACCCAGTGCACTCGATCTTCGACCCGTATCCATCGACAATGCGAAGACATCCTTCTTCAAGTGGGGTTGTTACATCAAGAGAGGATTCAATTTCTGGTTCTGGAGGGGTGCAAATATGGACATCATTCTAGGGCGCCCGTGGCTGGTGAAGCACGATCCCATCATCTCTTGGGCACAGGAGAGATAAAGAATGGGGATCTGGATGTACACCTGCCTGTTTTCCAAATCTCCCTCTTCAAGGTCGGAACCCCATTTCTTTGTTTGCAACATCGGTCGAGAGCCCTCCTGAGAAGCAGTCTATCCACATTCCTAAGGAGTACAGCTCCTTTCATGATGTCTTCTGCCCCAAGAGAGCTTCCCAGCTACCGCCGCATCGGCCATGGGACTGCGCGATCGACCTAGTTCCAGATGCCCAGTTGCCAAGAGGTAGGATCTACCCGCTCTCGCTTCCAGAGAATCAGGCAATGGAAGATTACATAAGGGAGGCTCTGAGTCAGGGGTACATACGTCACTCAAAATCACCAGCCGCCTCAAGCTTCTTCTTTGTGGCCAAGAAGGACGGAGGGCTGCGTCCATGCATCGACTACAGGGTCCTAAATAACGGTACAGTAAAATACCGATATCCCCTTCCTCTGGTACCAGCCGCTTTGGAACAGCTCCGAGAAGCTAAAGTCTTCACTAAATTGGACCTCCGCAGCGCGTATAATCTGATAAGAATACGTGAGGGGGACCAATGGAAGACAGCATTCGTGACCCCTACTGGCCACTATGAATATGAGGTCATGCCTTACGGTCTGGTCAACGCCCCCCTCCGTATTCCAAAACTTCATTCATGAAGTCCTCCGGGAGTTTCTTCACCACTGTGTAATAGTGTACATAGATGACATCCTCATTTACTCCCGGAGTGAGGCCGAACATCGCCAACACGTTGCGGAGGTCCTACACACATTGAGAGAACATCACCTCTACCTCAAAGCGGAGAAATGCTCATTCCACCAGAAGTCGATTCATTTCTTGGGATACATCATTGACCAAACCGGTATACGTATGGATGGGAAGAAAATTGAGGCTGTTCTATCCTGGTCAGAACCCACTTCCATTAAGGAGCTCCAGAGGTTTCTTGGGTTTGCTAACTTTTATAGACGGTTTATCAAGGACTACAGCAGGATTACATCACCTCTCACTAATCTCCTCAAGGGTAAACCCAAAGGACTGGAGTGGACCAAAGAAGCAGGCCGCAGCCTTCCGCCTTCTTAAGAAGGAGTTCACAAGGGCCCCACTCCTGACTCATCCTGACCCAAATCTTCCTTTCGTGGTGGAAGTGGACGCATCCACCACCGGCGTCGGGGCAGTATTATCTCAACATCATGATACACCCCCCCGACTGCATCCCTGTGCCTATTCTCTCGGAAGTTGAGCCCGGCGGAGCAGAATTACAGCATAGGAGACAGGGAGCTTCTAGCAATCAAGCTAGCCTTGGAGGAGTGGCGTCACTGGTTGGAGGGAGCCAAACATCCGTTCCAGGTGATCACAGATCACAAAAACCTCCAATACATCAAAGAGGCCAAGAGACTATGTCCACGTCAAGCCAGATGGTCACTTTTCTTCTCACGTTTTGATTTCTCCATTTCCTATCGTCCAGGACCCAAGAATCTAAGAGCAGACGCTCTCTCTCGTTTACACGAGCATCACGATCATGAAGAACTCCCAACGAAGATTCTTCCCGAACACATCTCCATTTGTCCGATCACCTGGAACGCTCCTCCAGTCGTTGCCACTCCGGAAGCCCCTGCTCCGCCGGGATGCCCTCCTCATCGGCAGTTCATACCACCTGAACACCGGGTAGATCTGATCCACTCCTTACATACCTCGCTAGGCACTGGACATCCAGGGATCAACAATACTCTCTCGCTAGTATCCCAACGATTCTGGTGGCCAAACATGGCAAGGGATGTGAGGCAATATGTTCAGGGCTGTAAGGACTGTGCCCAATCCAAGAGCCCACGTCATCTACCCGCTGGAAAGCTCCATCCCTTGCCGATTCCGAACCGTCCCTGGTCACACCTAGGAGTGGACTTCATCACTGACCTCCCTTCGTCAGAAGGTAATACCTGTATTCTAGTCATAGTAGATAGATTCTCAAAGTTTGTCAAACTAATCCCTCTGAAAGGTCTTCCCACAGCCTTTGAAACTGCCGACAATATCTTTAATCAAGTCTTCAGGTCATTTGGTATTCCAGAAGATATTGTGTCGGACAGAGGTCCACAGTTCATCTCACGTCTATGGAAAGCCTTCTTCAAGCTCCTAGGTGTGGCCGTCAGCCTCTCTTCTGGATATCATCCCCAAACCAACGGGCAGACAGAGAGGAAGATTCAGGAGGTGGGACGGTTTCCTGAGGACCTTCTGCAGTGGTCACCAGAACTCCTGGAGCCAGTATTGGGCTGGGCAGAATATGCCCAAAATTCACTGCGGCAACCCTCCACCGGACTCCCCGCCATTCCAGTGCGTCCTGGGCTTCCAACCACCGCTCTTTCCCTGGGATGGCGAACCATCTGATGTCCCCGCAGTGGATCACTGGTTCCGGGAGAGCGAGAGAGTCTGGGACGAGGCTCATCAACATCTGCAGAGGGCAGTCCGTCGAAGCAAGGTAATCGCCGATAGGAGAAGGTCTGAAGAACCCAGATACACACCCGGACAAAAGGTGTGGCTATCCACCCCGGGACATACGCATGCGACTGCCCTCTCGCAAGTTAAGTCCGCCGATTTGTTGGTCCCTTCACCATCGTGGAACAGGTTAACCCCGTCACCTACAAACTACAAGTACCCTCTCACTACCGTATTCACCCTACATTCCACGTATCACTCCTGAAACCCTATCACGATCCTGTTCTTCCCTCCACAGAGCCTGACCACGCAGAGGAACCCCCTCCTCCACTGCTCCTAGAAGAAGGAGCCGTCTACGCAGTGAAGGAGATCTTGCGTTCCCGACGTCGTGGTGGCCAGTTGGAGTACCTGGTGGACTGGGAAGGGTACGGCCCCGAAGAA
>NC_079450.1:2221965-2234465 GCF_903798145.1 Danio aesculapii | reverse complement strand
ACTGGGAAACATCCATACACACTCATTCACACACACTCATACACTTCAGCCAATTTAGCTCATCAATTCCCCTATAGCACATGTGTTTGGACTGTGGGGGAAACCGGAGCACCTGGAGGAAACCCACGCCAACATGTAATATGCAAACGCCAACTGACCGGGACTCGAACCAGCAACCTTCTTGCTGTGAGGCGACAGTGCTACCCACTGAGCCACCGTGGCACCCTACATTTAGCAACTTTTAGCAACAAATTGTTCCGCCTTTAGCAACTTCCTCTAAAAATGATTCGGCAACAGTGGATGGAAACAGAGCTGCTGACTCTCGCTGCTCTCCTTTTCCAGATTAACTCCAGCACGGTCATTATCAGAAATGAATCTCCAGATTAATGCCATGCACACAGAATGAACTCTGGCTGAATATTGGAGAGGTCCGAGCAGGAATCTGACGCTCCAATCAGAGAACCATCAGCTCTTCTGCAGTCTAGAAGCTCATTAGAGGAGCCCATATGTCAGGAGAGAGAGAGAGAGAGAGAGAGAGAGAGAGAGAGGGAGAGAGAGAGAGAGCGTTTTCATCCACCAGCGCCAGCAAACACTTTCATCCGCAAACGTGCTGCATCATAATTGAGATGCGGCGACGTTTAGCGGCTGATGGAAGCGTTTGTAAAGTCTTTTCCCTGCAGCTGTAATTAGAGAAGTGAACTCCAGTCTAACAGGAGAGCAGATCTGGAGACGCTTGTTGAAGAAAGTGCAGGCAGTAATAATAAACACCGCTCTTTATAAAGCTGATCCAGTTTGGTTGCAGCTCACAGATTTCACCATCTGTCTGGCACCAATGCACAACTGCACATGCCATCTGAACACACACACACACACACATACTGTACATACAGCACGCACACACACACACACACATACACACACACACACACACACACACACATACTGTACATACAGCACGCACACACACACACACATACACACACACACACACACACACACACACACACATACACACACACACACACACACACACACACACACACACACGTCACATCAAATGCAGACTTCACACAAATATCCCAATGCACATGTCTATCCAAGTATGTCAAAGTGCAGTAACGTCGTGTACACACACACACACACACACACTCACAAAATGTACACAAATATCCAAATGCAAAAGTCCATTCAAGTCTGTAATTTTGCAGTAATGTTGTGTACACACACAAACAAACATATACACACACGCACACACACTTCCCATCAAACACACACTACACAAATATCCCAATGCAAATCTCTATGCAAGTATGTCAAAGTGCAAAGTGTGTACACACACACACACACACGCACACACACACACAAACACAAACACACACACACACATAAACACAAACACACACTACACAAATATCCCAATGCAAATGTCTATCCAAGTTTGTCAAAGTGCAAAGTGTGTACACACACACACACAAACACACACAGACACACACACACACTTTACACAAACATTGCAATGCAAAAGTCCATCCAAGTCTGTAAATATGCAGTAATGTTGTGTACACACACATACACACACAAACATGGGTGCACACACACACAAAACACACACACTCACACACCATTTACACAAATATCTTAATGTAAATGTCCATCTAATATTGTGTATTCACACTCACACTGACACACACACACACACACTGCGTGGATTTGATATGCGTGGAGGAGGGGCAGAGTGGAGTTCTCCAATGCTCATTAGCATAAGCTGGTTTCACTGCTCAGCCTATATTCCAGCATGTTTTACACAGCGGATGCCTTTCCAGCTGCAACCCAGCACTGGGAAACACCCATACACACTCATTCACACACACATTCATAAACTACAGCCTATTTATCTCACCAATTGCCCTATAGTGCATGTGTTTGGACTGTGGGGGAAACCAGAGCACCTGGAGGAAACCCACGCCAACACGGGGAGAACATGCAAACTCCACACAGAAACGCCAACTGACCCAGCTGGGAATCGAACCAGCAACCTTCTAGCTGTGAGGCATATTTACACAATAAAATATCTAAACATTGTCTTATGCAGTAAGCCTGGTTTTTAACCCCTACTGACACTGAAAACTTTACTCTGAAACATGTTATCAGATCTTAATATTCTCTTTATCCACCACTGAACATCAAGCGCAGTGGTTAATTACACCACTACAGCACCACTGAGCACAGAAACAGACAGACAGACCTTCTAATGTGACACGACACGTGTTTGTGTCTGTATAAACACACTCTGAAGTGTTATCCGTGCCAGTGGAGTATGTGTGTGTGTGTGTTGGCAGTGGTGTGTGTGGGTCAGTTGGCGCAGCTTTCAGGCTTGCAGTGCTGCTCTGACTCTTTGAAGATAAGAGCGACAGACAGACTGTCCAGTGTGAATGACAGCCAGCTGTTTATCTACACACACACACATTGGTACTGGTGGTTTATAGGGACTCTTTATAGGTGTAATGCATTTTATATAATAATAAATGCTTATTGTACAGCCCTAACCCTAAATCCAACCCTCACAGCGAACATGTGGACAGATTCTTGGAAGAGTTTTGAACTACAATGACACCAGGTATGTCCTCATAAACCATCTTAATAGAGTACAACTATGTCATATCCATGTCATTATACAAAAACTGTCCTTGTAAACCACCAAAACCAGTACACACACACACAAACACACACACAATGCTCAAACAAACAAAACACACACACCTAAACCAACTGTCCTTCAATGTAAACAGTCTGCAAAAGTGTTCATCAGAAGTGCACGGACTCTGAATCACCTTAACCAATCATTACTTTTTCAAATCTTTTACCTGATGCGTCAAATTAGCTCATTTGCATAATCCCTCCTCCTTTGACATAAGAACACTCTGAAATGAGCGTTCATATTCAACACGACCAGGCTTATGGAAAGAGGAGGGGTTTAAGCATGAGCCAGAAGCTTGAGAAACAGAATATAATGGCCCGTTTCCAATGAGTGGTACAGTACAGTTCTGGTCGGTACAGGTCACCTTTATCCAACTTGCATTTTCACTGCCAAAAGGGTACCAACGATAGGTGTGTATGACAAAATTTCAGTCAACGGCATTCTCGCTCGACTAAATGTCTACAGTAAAGCTGTACGGGTCTTTCAGATATCATATGAGAAGCTCTTCTCACAACACAGATGCTTTACACTCATAAACACTGTATAAATGTTCATTACTGACCTTTCTATGAACATTATTTGATTATAACTGCTGATCAGTGTGAAATAGCCTACTGTAACATCTGCAGTTATATAAAATAAATAAATAAATGAACATTTATGAACACAAACAGCCCCTTACAGTCTCAGATATGTTACCGACTACAGCAAAACTAAACACAGCAGACATTTAGTCCTTATTTGGGTTCAAAAACAACACAACCTGTAGCCCACAGTCAGTGCAAACCTCTCATCTGTGTCTGTAATCTTCAACAGCACATGTAGCCTCTGTTAGAGAGTAACTCCATCATTCTGAGTTCATATTAGTCTAAAAGGCAAGGCAAGTTTATTTCTATAGCACATTTCATACACAGTGGCAATTCAAAGTGCTTTACATAAGCAGGAATAAAAGAAACAAGTATAAGAGAAATAAAAACAAATAATAAAAATGGTAAAAAAAAAATCAATAAATAAATAAATAAAATGAGCATAAAAACTGATAAAATGTGTTATAAAAGAATGAAAAAGAAGAGAAAAACATAATAGTGCGATCTGTGGGCCGTAGCACAGTGCTCATACAGTAAAGGCACAGCTAAACAGTTGTGTTTTCAGTCTTGATATGAATGTGCCTAATGTTGTGTCTAAAGGTGATGATAATAATTCAACATGGCAGTTTGTTCATCTTTTAGGTTGCTGAAAGAATCAAGTGCTCCTTTGTTTTTTCGCGCTTCACTCTGGCGTTTATCTGTTTCTGAAAGGATGTCGGAAGCACTTCAATAATCCCGCGCACGTTATCATCATCAGCTCAAGAAGTTCGTCATTTCAAATATAGATGCGCACACGAGCGCAAGCGAGAAAGCGTAACCACTCGCGCTTTAGACGGCCTTGTAAACAACAACGGTGCACAGGGTAATTCTGCTCTTCTTCTTGGCTTTGTGGCTGTTCATCAAGACGACGACAAGATTTGTTTGAGTTCGGGTCGACCATGGCTCGTGATTATATGTATATATTATTACGGTGTAATGTCTCGGCTGTGTATTTAAAAATGTCGCTTCCTTTGTTTTCATTCTGCTGCTTCTGCGAGTGACATATCTCTGTAAACCAATAGCGTTCAGCTGCACATCTTGCTCCGCCTTTTGGTACCCTTTTGTTGAAAGGGTACCCAATAAATAGTTCGGTACGGTTTGCTTTTTGGTACCTTTTGACAGCGGAAACGACCACAAAGCATACCGAACGGTATCGTACCACTCAGTGGAAATGGGCCAATAAATGAGAAAACGGTGGGCGTGGCTTGCTTTTTCTACTGCGAGCTGATTGGATGTAGTAAAGTAGGCGCATTATTTAGAACAGGGGTCACCAAACTTGAATGAGCTAATCAAGATCTTAATAGGTATACTTGAAACACCCAGGCAGGTGAGTTGAAGCAAGTTGGAGCTAAACCCTGCAGGGACACCGGCCCTCCAGGAACAAGATTGGTGACCCCTGGTTTAGAAAGATGGGGAAAAGGGTTTGGGAGAGTTATTACAGCCTAACAGACTCCTCCTGCTCACCATTTCTGCTTGTTGTCAAAACTGACAACAGAAGGGGCGTGGTTAAGTATGTTAGCCACACCCAATGCCTCAGACAGACCTAATCTGAGAATTTAACTGAAAACAAACAGGAAGTGAATGTTCAGATTTCAATTAAAGATTACAAGAGCAAACTGGTGACCACAAAACTAGCAATGTGAGCTGACAGAATTAATCTGGTTAGTTTTGATATGATGGGTGAAACTAATATCATATCAAACCAATCATATCAACATAACTGAAATGAATCATGTATTAAACACATATTCAGAAAAATGACACTGATCTTAGATGCGTTTAAAATAAATGTTTTAGGATGTTTTAAAATGTTTTAGAATAAACGATATAGGAGACTTCACATGATATTATTCATTCATTCATTCATTTTATTTTCAGCTTAGTCCTTTTATTAATCTGGGGTCGCCACAGTGGAATGAACCACCAACTTATCCAGCATATGTTTTACACAGCGGGATGCCCTTCTAGCTGCAACCCATCACTGGGAAACATCCATACACATAAACATCTCATTCACACTCATACACTAGGTCCAATTTAGCTTACACAATTCCCCTACAGTGCATGTGGGGGAAACTGGAGCACCCTGAGGAAACCCACGCCAACGCGGGGAGAACATGCAAATTCCACACGGAAACGCCAACTGACCCAGCCGGGGCTCGAACCAGCAACCTTCTTGCTGTGAGGCGATTGTGCTACCCACTGCACCACCGTGCTGCCACATACACTTTAAAACACCATATGAGCTGCTGTTTAATAAACAGTACTTAACTGTAAATCAGCTGTGTCCACTCACAGCCACACACACACATGTACATCTACAGCAGGATAAAGACTTTAGACACACACTGTCATAACACTGATGATACAACATGAATAATAGAAGAGCATCCAGTAACAAAGCCAGCCTGTCCAGAACACACACACACATACACACGCACACACGCACACACACACACACACACACACACAGTCCATATCAATCACCTTGGGCCCTTAATTTATGCTAATGTCATGCAAAGCCATTGCAGCTGATAGGTGGCTTCTTGCATCAGCAGCTCGACTGCCAGAAGTCGGAGTTGAACTTTCTGAATAGTTTCACCTCAGCGGCAAACCATGGAGAAGTCCACAGTGTCCATCACTGCTTTCATAACTACTGTACATGTTGATTTTTATTCACAGTTAAAGCTCCCGTGAAATTAAAATAACGTTTGTTAGATGTTAGCATCAGTATCTTAACATTAAGGATATCTATAGTCTAGAGTGCTCCAAAACAGTGGCAGCATTCACATTTAAACCTGATTGTTACGTTCCTGTACATTCCTGTGTGGCGTGATTATTATTTTTTTTCCTCGCTAGTCTCTCTCTCTCTCTCTCTCTGTGCTCGCTCACTCTCTTCCTCTCTCCCGCTTCCATCCATACAGTGGCTCCGATTGGCTACCGCTGCCCAGCTGTTTGCCGTGTTCCCCTTGACGTCACCCACGGTCTCCAATCTAGCCGCTGCCACCATGGCATAAAAGTGGTGACAGGACGCTACTAGAGAGGCCCTGAATTTCTGTGTTATGTTGTGTGTCAGTGAAATTTGCTGTCCGTTTTCTGTGTGTT
The DNA here is from genome assembly GCF_903798145.1 of Danio aesculapii. Lineage (NCBI taxonomy): Eukaryota > Metazoa > Chordata > Actinopteri > Cypriniformes > Danionidae > Danio > Danio aesculapii. The sequence continues at coordinate 2,228,036 of NC_079450.1, read as the reverse complement.
ACAATTTGGTATATGTCTGTTGTTATTTGTCTGTTCTCCATTTGTCTGCCGTCAGTGCTATGCGCATCTGAGGTTGGAGAGTGGGACAGGTAAGAATGTCGCGCGGCATACATTGTGCACACGTAGTTTTGGAATATCACTGTTGTTAGACACACTAGGTAAGGGGCGTGCTCCACCCGCTGTACTTTTGTTTTCTCATCATATTTATTAGAGTAGGTTAGGTAGTGCGTAATAACTACCTTTTCAATAACTGCTGTATTTTTCTTTTGGATAGTTAGGGTAGATGTTGGGCCAATAGATTGATTTGTTTTATTTATTTCTATTGTTTAGACGCCGCCTGCATCTCAACTCTCCAACTCTCCCATCTATCTGTTCAAACATCTTGTGTCCCATTTGTTGTCTGTAGTTTCAATATATTCTTGTAAATATTTAATTCTTTCTATATACATATTTTTGCATTTATTATTGTCACTATCTTTGTAAATAAACTCACTTTATTGCATTTAGTTAGTCTTGGTATTTTGTTCCTCACTTGTTGATATTGTGTGTTTGCTTATGTGTTTCACCCAAAATTAATGTTACTCTCCTTCCCCTTTACTCATCATCTTTAAAAACGTAACACTGATATAAACATACAAAGCTTGCAGGTTGTCACTTCCGCCTAAATGGATCAATGTTTTTCAGACTTTATCTCATACTTCAGTTGCTCATCCATTTTTCTGACCAATCAAATGCTCTCTGGTATCTGACATGCCCCGCCCCCCTTCTTCTTGTTTGCTTGAGCTCAACCACTCTCACTGGCAGAGCTGTGATAAAAACACAAAACACCATTGGCTGTTAAAAAAAGGGGGGGGGTGGAGCCACTATATGCCACGCCCCCTCATCACATCTTAGTTAAAATTACATCAAACATCAAATAAAAAAATGCACATTTTAAAGCACTTCACGGCACCTTAATCTATTTATGGGGGAAGAACCATATATGGTAATTAGGGATGGGTTTTGTTAACATTTTAATGGTTACATTTTTATCGATACCACTTATCGGTATTCTTATCGATACTTTTTGTAGTTAAACTTTTTTTTTTAACAGAACGAACAACACTTTATTTTATTATTACTTTTTAAAATAAAACATAATTTATCCTATAATTGTAAAGCAAATAAACAAAAATGTTCCTGTAAAAGACTATACCATGGTTTGAAGGAACACAGTTGGAGCATGCAGGTTTCAACTAGTTTTAACCATTCTCCTGGAGAAAAATCAACATGTTTGCATTTTTGCAGAAGTCGGGATCTTTCTTGGCCTATTGTGCTCCCTGCAGTTGAAAATACCCTCTTTGAGTTGCAAAATGCAGTTAAACAATCAGCTGTGACTAATGTTTATGATTTATCATTAACACATTTACATAAATGAGTGTGTTTGGGATTTAAACATAAACTGTGTTTGGGATTTAAAGTAATACAGTTTTGAAGCTTCTTGCAATGTAAAAATGAACTTTTTTATAATTTCTTAAGCATAGTTTATTTTTGTTCATCTATTTGTAAGTACATTGATTTAAAAGCATTGCTAATGCTTAAGATTTATTTAGGCTACTGCAAAAACATTACTATTTTTAATGTAACCAAATGTGTGTGTTTATTAAACTATTTTATTATTATTTTATTACTATTACTATATTACAGTGCATCCGGAAAGTATTGATAGCGCTTCACTTTTTCCACATTTGTTGATGTTACAGCTTATTCCACAATGGATTAAATTGATTGATTTCCTCAACATTCTACACACAATCCCCCATAATGACAATGTGAAAAAAGAATTTTTGAAATTGTTGTAAATTTATTAAAAATAAAAAAGCTGTAAAATCACATGTACATCAGTATTGACAGTCTTTGCTCAATACTCTGTTGATGCACCTTTGGCAGTGATTACAGCCTCAAGTCTTTCTGAATATGATGCCACAAGCTCGGCACACCTGTCTTTGGGAATTTTGGCCCGTTCCTCTTTGCAGTACCTCTCAAGCTCTATCAGGTTGGATGGGAAGTGACGGTGTACAGCCATTATCAGATCTCTCCAGAGATGTTCAATAGGATTTAGGTCTGGGCTCTGGCTGGGCCACTCAAGGACATTCAGTGAGTTGTTGTGAAGCCATTCCACTGATATTTTGGCTGTGTGCTTTGGGTCATTGTCCTGCTGGAAGATGAACCGTCGCCCCAGTCTGAGGTCAAGAGCACTCTGAAGCAGGTCTTCATTCAGGATGTCTCTGTACATCGCTGCATTCATCTTTCCCTCTATCCTGACTAGTCTTCCAGTTCCTGCTGCTGAAAAACATCCCCACAGTTTGATGCTGCCACCACCAGGCTTCACTGTAGGGATGGTACTAGCCTGGTGATGAGCGCTGCCTGCTTTTCTCCAAACGTAACGCCTGGCGTTCACTACAGAGAGTTCAATTTGAGTCTCATCAGAGCAGAGAGTTTAGTTTCTGATGGTCTGAGAGTCCTTCAGATGCCTTTTGGCAAATTCCAGGCAGGGAGTGGCTTCCGTCCTGCCACTCTACCATACAGGCCTGATTGGTGGATTGCTGCACATGTTTCTGTAACCTTCCCCAGCCTTGTGCCTTGAGATAATCATGTCTCGGAGGTCTCCAGACAATTCCTTTGTCTTCATGCTTGATTTGTGCTTTGACATGCACTGTCAACCCTGGGACCTTATATAGACAGGTGTCATGTCCAATCAACTGAATTAACCACAGGTGAACGCCAGTGAAGCTGCTGAAACATCTCAAGAATGATCAGTGGAAACAGAATGTATCTGAGCTCAATTAAGAACTTCAAGCCAAAGGCTGTCAATACTGATGTACATCTGATTTTTCAGCTAGTGTCTCCACTTCTATAAGAAAACAACTTGTTGTGTTTGTTGCACGGGCATTGAGAAATACTCGAGAAATATTCTGAACTCTTAACCATTTGGTTCTCTCCATTATCATCACTTTATAAGCACAAGCTTGTGTGTGCACGAGTCTCGCGCACGCTTGGCACTAGTGTCAGCAGGTCGTGCCTCCACTGAGTGCACGTACACAGCCGAAAACTGTGAAAGCTTTTTACTTGCCACGCTCGCTGTTGTACTATTGGCCACTTTGCAGACGAATATCCAATATCGCAAATTAGAAAAGGTTGGTCAGCTAAATTACGCCGTAATGTTTATTTAGCAATAATTCTCCAGTAGCGATAGCAGAACCGTTAACGCCAGAGCTTATCGATACTTCAGTCTTTTATAATTTAGCATAGGTACCGATAAAGTACAGAGTTTTGGTCCCCATCCCTAATGGTAACATGACAGATACTAGCTGTTTCTATCCAAAGATGTGGAATATGACAAAGCATTAGTGAATAAAGCAGAGTTACCATCCAATGAGAAACAAAAGAGAACAAAATCCTCACCTCCTGCTGCTCCTGCACAGATATCACTGAGAGACGTGGAGTTCGCTGCACTGTTGGGATTTGCTACTGTTGTGTTTGTTCTTCTCTAATAAATGAGCTGCGCCTCAGAAGACGAAGACGAAACGCAATGAACGCGGGTAATGCGGTGGTGGTGTGAGATGGGAGCGCAGACAGATGCTCAAGACAGTTCTGGAGGGAATAATAATAGAAGAATAATAATACTGAAGCACTGAGATGACGGACTGACGGGGGGCTGAGGCCTTTTACAATCAGCACAACAGCATTTCAGATCTGCAGCAATGGAGAGCAACATTAAAGACCCTCAAACGACCACTACGATTCACTGAAAGTGTTTACGTGCATATTGTTCTTATCATATAAAGTTTATCCTACTCAATTTGTGATGCATATTTCCAAAATCTAAGCACATCTTGGAGAATATTCCAGAATGCACATATAAATATGTGTATGGAAGCACAGCTAGCGTGTGTCAGAGAGCGTGTCATTTACTGTGTGACGGCTCCAGCTTCATCTCTGCTCAATAGTGGCTCTCAAAGCCTCATCCAGCGGCACACAAAGGCGTCCTGCTGGGGATTTCCTCTGAAAAGCGTCTCTGTCTGCCCGATTCCAGCATCAACACTTCTGATGAATAATACAGCACCGGAGGACGCGCACAGGTCTGCCGGACTTCAGTCACAGCCGTCCCAAAAACTCTTCGCAAACTTCAGATACGAAGGAAAAAACATGCATGAAGTGCTTCAAGATATGGCTCCAAAAAATGCACTCCAAAACAACTGCATTAAAAAAAAGGTTTATATATATGATGTGAATTTAAATCTATTTAATAAAGCTGTAAAATGAATCTCATTTGCTTTGGTATTTTGTTTGCAATGTTAAATTTAATTCACCTTTATTTCTCTAGCGCTTATACAATGTAGATTGTGTCAAAGCAGCTTCACATAAAAGGTCACAGTAAATAGGAACAGTGTAGTTCAGTTTGTAGTGTTTAAGTTTAGTTCAGTTTAGCTCAGTTCAGTGTGGTTTAATAATCACTACTGAGAGTCCAAATATTGAAGAGCAAATCCAACGATGCGCAGCTCTACAGATCCTGAACCATGCAAGCCAGTGGCGACAGCGGAGAGGAAAAACTTCACTAACTGGCGAAAGTGAAGAAAATGTGAGATTGTTTTTGTATTTAACTTCCAATAATGACCTCTTAACTTTTATTTTTTGCTTCATATAAAATAAATAAACGAATAAATAGTTAAATACTACTCTGTTTACGTTGTGTGTGTAATTCAGCAACATTTAGATATGTGCAACATATATTACACCTATTAATATATGTTTTTGATGTCAATAAAAATATTCAAACCAAATATCACATTTCATTTTTCATTTCAATTTAACTGTGATAAAATAATTATTAAATTTGTTTGCCAGAAATCTAGAAAATAAAATAAATAACAATAATATAAATGTAACACATTTTCAGAGGCATTCAGATATTTTTGAGTTGAGCATAAAACGCCCCAAAAACTATTCCTCCTATATCAGTCCTTTAAGTTACACCTCCGAAAAATGCACCCCCACCACCCAAAAAAATTAGCATTAATAAAATATTCTAAATATTTGTTATGAATTTAATGCATTTAAAAAAGCTGTAAAATGAATCACTGTCACGGTCACCAGCGATCATAACTCCCTAGATCGCTGGTTTGCACATAAGGACTACAAATCTGCTTGTAAATGGACTACATATTCAGTCATGCCACACACACACTCACACCTGCTCCAAGTATCTACTGATTACACTCGCACCACCTGAGGATCGTCAAAGACTGATTACAAACACCATTTAAGCAGCACACACACTCATTCACATTGCCGAGTCTTGTTTAACTGTAAAGTGACAATTCAACGTGGTGTCCTCAGTCTTGTTTCTCCGTGTTTTGACCTTTGCCAAGTTTGTCTGTTTGTCCATGTTCACTGCCTGCCTTCCGACCTCTCGCCTGTTATAGTGACTACGATTCTGCCTTTATTCATCTGTTTGCACCTGTGTTGACCCTTGCTTGCCTGACTACCGAATAAACCTTTGGATCCTAACGTTGTCTCTGTCATCCATGTGTTACAATCACATTTGCTTTGGTTTGCAATAGTGGTGGGCAAAACGAGGCTTCATGAAACACTGAAACAGTTGAAGCAAATGTGTCGAAGCTTCGAAACGTTTCAAAACCCCACTCTACGGTGACACCTAGTTGTAATTTTTCTATGTATTGCACTGGAACAGCTTCAGCAAAGAACAATTGAGCAGATTGAGGTATTAAACCCCACTTTGTAAGAATGACCCCTCAAATGATATAGTGGAGTGGTTAAGGTTCCTGACTACCATGTGGGGATTGTTGGTTCGAATCCAGGCTGATATAGCTGTTTTGAAATGCTTTAATATCAGTTTGAGATGCTTTATTTGTGTATCGTTCTGTTTCAACATTGGTCTGACATCCGAATGAACACTTTGTGAATAAATATGGCTTGTTTTGGTCATAAAACAGGGCTGTTGATAGATCAGACACAGTTGTGGACAGAAGTTAACAAGAATTATTTATATTATTCATTAAATTTCCCAT
>NC_079450.1:2169465-2216965 GCF_903798145.1 Danio aesculapii | reverse complement strand
TTAACTGGTGACCGTGTTAACTGGTGACTCTTTCCAGATGTAAACTATTCACGTTTGCAGATTGGCAGATCCGTCACTTCTTCACAGCAACACAACATGCCCATACCAAATAAATATCCTTATTACTGGGTGTCAGTGTAAACATGATTGACTGTAATATTTGTGTAGCAGAACAGTATATAACCAAAATTAATGTAAAGACATCATTATAATTGACGGGATTCAAACCCAGATCAAAAGGTTCAGCGCTAGTATCAAGCAACCTATCTGACTGAGCAAACCAGGTCTATCTGGTGATGTCGGTCTTGATATCTTTATCAGTCAACATATGCTGTGCTCTGATTGTTTCCATGTACTTGTGTTTACATGTTTCTACATACTCTGTTTTGATCCATTTTGAACTTTAACTTTATAAAGGCCTGTCTGAAAAAAAGATTTGAGATATTTTCTAAAAACAATAAACAACGTTTTTATTATAATTTTATTATTTTAAATGATTATTTATAAAGTATTGGATACGAGAATATTACTCAAATCATTATTAATATCCAAGCAGAGTCTTTTAATTTTATTTTTACAAACTGATTGGGAAAAACTGCAGGTAAAAATGTGTTCTTTTACATCAAACAAAAATTTGGTAAAATTTAAAAATGAAATTAATCATCGTGAGAAAGTAATCAAATCGTTTGTTACAACATCAAATCCATCCCTGCAAAGGTGGAACAAATGATGACGGAGGAGTCAAAAAGAGAGATTTTGCGGTGTGGGAAGTCAAGGAAAATGGACTGGATGAACAATCCAACACAAAACATGGTAAACAAGCTAAAGTGAATTCAAAAATGTCCTTTCACAAAAACACGTTTACAAAGCCTAATCCTGGTTTTCAAATTAGAGCTAAATATGAATTCAATCGAGAATGCATAATGTAGACAGAGTAGGCCAGGGCTATTCAATTAGCGGCCCACGGGCCACATGCGGCCCAGAATCAACCTCCGAACTGCCCAGTGGTTCCGTCCATAGATAATAAATTAATATATATTATACATTAATTGTTATTTAATATATTATATTAATATAAAGTATTTATTATGTCTATGGTCCCACCAAAAACGCAAATTCCTTCATAAATTACGTAGCCTGCAACACGCAAACAATGCAGAGCGTGCCCGATTGGAAGAGGTGTGCCTGAGCACGGTTCACTCGGGCTCAGGCGCGGTACACTTGTAGGGTGCAAAGCGTACCTGAGCCTGAAACTGAAGACGAGACGTGACTTTTAAGGGCCTGTTACATATATTTATTAATCATTCTTACTGTTAAATGAACGCAAACTGTGGTAGATTATTAAAGATGCAAACCCCTCACTGCACCACTGCTGCACCTTTAGCAAACCTCCTAATTCCGGCAGTATGGGGATTTTATGATTGTTTATGAGCGTCAGAAGTGGCGGATCTGTTCAGTGAAATATTTGACTGCGTGTCACTGCATCCTAAACCACTAAAATGATATAACGATATAAAGAAATCTAGACTGTGCTGAGCGAGAGCGCTTCTTAAACTGAACAGCGCATCATCGATGACGTAAGCGTGCTCAGGCCCGAATGCAACATGAGTGCGGGCCGTCAGGGGAGACGGGAGGGGGTACAAGCGTGCTTCAGCCCAGTTCAAAGCAACTATACATTGTGTGAGTCCACCCTCAGATTCTGTTAATTCAGCTCTTTTTGTGTGCACCTTTTGCTCTGCAAACTAAAGTTAAAAAGAGAAACAACAAATAAACCTGATGTTTTTCAATAAATTTGTTTGTGTTGGTTTTAAAATGTGTCCATATGAGCTGCTTTGCCGCTAAAATGACTGGCCCAGCTAACCTTCTTGGTTTGACAATCTGGCCCAACTAAATTTGTAATTGAATAGCCCTGGAGTAGGCTATATAGGCTAATATTTACATTATTCTTTTAATATTCTGGCTCTGCATGGCCAGTCCTCCACTGCACCTTGGTCCCACATTCATTTCAAAGGAGCGCTCTATTGAAAATGACTCTATTGTTGCATTTCTTCCAATAGACAACAATAGGCTAAGGTGGCATCTAGTGTATATATATCTACATACATACAAACACACACATATGTTTGTTTTTGTAAATTGTGGGGACATTACATAGGTTTTCATTGCTTTTCTACTGTACAGACTGTATTACGTATAACCCAAACCCAACCCCTAAACCAGCAGCTAGCTCTCTGCAACTCTCACATGGTCGCCCACTGAAGCTAAGCAGGGCTGCTCCTGGTCAGTGCCTGGATGGGAGAGCGCATGGGAAAGCTAGGTTGCTGTTGGAAGTGGTGTAAGTGAGGCCAGAAGAGGGCGCTCAAGTCCTAAATCCCCAGTATTTTGATGGGGAGTCTATACTGCTCAGTGAGCGCCGTCTTTTGCATGAAACGATAAACCGAGGTCCTGACTCTCTGTGGTCATTAATGAGACCCGAATGTCCTTGGAAAAAAAAGCAGGGGTTTAACTCCGCATCCTGGCCAAATTTGCCCACTGGCCTCTGTCCATCATGGCCTCCTAACCATCCCCATATCATAACTTGGCTTCATCACTCAGTCTCCTCTCCACCAATCAGCTGGTGTGTGGTCTGGTGCAATATGTCTGCCGTCGCCTCATCCAGGTGGATGCTGCAACACTGGTGGTGGATGAGGAGATTCCCCCCACTGTGTAAAGCGCTTTGAGTGTCCAGAAAAAGTAAGGAATTATTATTATTAAACCCAACCCTCTCAGGAAACCAGTGCAGTTTTACTTTCTGTGTGATTTCTAAGCTTTTGGAGAAATGAGTTCATCAGCAACGGCCTCATATTTCACCCCCGTCTTCATACCTGTGTCAACCCTGTCTCATACAGATTTGTGTCCTGATATGTCACAAAAACACTTACAACACACACATGAGCTGTGTGAGTGTCTTACCTGTGTGTGTGTGTCTCAGTGTTTGCTGTTAGCTGTTGCTCTGCCGTGGCTGTTGCTCTTACTGCTGTCGCCAGATTCACTCTGTAACTTCACACCCGCCACCGTGAAGATTGAAGACACTGAAACACACACACACACACACACACACACACACACACACACACACACACACAAACACACACACACACACACACAGTCAGACTGAGGATACAGCACAATAATGACAAGAAAACACTTCCGGAAAATAGAAAATCAGCATGAAATTGAGGAAGTGGTTCTCTAAAGGGGATACGTGTGACAGCGACAGCTAGAAATATCCCACACCGGACGCACACATTCAAGATCAGAGTCATTTATTACTTTTATTTTTTGTTGATAACAGCCAAGTTCTGAATCTTACCCAACGAAACCATGCTAAGTATGTTTTCATTTTATTGCATCTGTTGTCGAAGCATCTATGTTTGCTAGGATGATTACTGAACCTGTTTAATATTTAAATTTCAGTTTATATTGATACATTTATGCAAAAATGTATTGTTTATACACTCACCGGCCACTTTATTAGGTACACTTTACTAGTACCGGGTTGGACCCCTTTTGCCTTCAGAACTGCTTTAATCCTTCATGGCAGAGATTCAACAAGATACTGGAAATATTCCTCAGAGATTTTGCTCCATATTGACATGATAGCATCACGCAGTTGCTGCAGATTTGTCGGCTGCACATCCATAATGCCAATCTCCCGTTCCACCACATCCCAAAGGTGCTCTATTGGATTGAGCTCATGTGACTGTGGAGGCCATTTGAGTACAGTGAACTCATTGTCATGTTCAGAAACCAGTCTGAGATGATTCACGTGCGTTATCCTGCTGGAAGTAGCCATCAGAAGATGGAGACACTGTGCTCATAAAGGGATGGACATGGTCAGCAACAATACTCAGGTAGGCTCTGGTGTTGACACCATGCTCAATTGGTACTAATGGACCCAAAGTGTGCCAAGAAAATCTCCCCCACACCATTACACCACCACCACCAGCCTGAACCGCTGACACAAGGCAGGATGGATTCTTGCTTTCATGATGTTGAGGCCAAATTCTGAGCCGAGCATCCGAATGTGTCAGCAGAAATGGAGACTCATCAGACCAGGCAACGTTTCTCCAATCTTCTATTGTCCAGTTTTGGTGAGCCTGTGTGAATTGTAGCCTCAGTTTCCTGTTCTTAGCTGACAGGAGCGGCACCCGGTGTGGTCTTCTGCTGCTGTAGCCCATCCGCCTCAAGGTTGGACGTGTTGTGTCTTCAGAGATGCTCTTCTGCAGACCTCGGTTGTAACGAGTGCTTATTTGAGTTACTGTTGCCTTGCGCACACAGAACTGCCGCTCACTGGACATTTCCTATTTGTCGGACCATTCTCTGTAAACCCTAAAGATGGTTGTGCGTGAAAATCCCAGTAGATCAGCAGTTTCTAAAATACTCAGACCAGCCCGTCTGGCACCAACAACCATGCCATGTTCAAAGTCACTTAAATCCCCTTTCTTTTCCCCCTCTGATCAGCAGCAGATCGTCTTGACCATGTCTACATGCCTAAATGCATTGAGTTGCTGCCATGTGATTGGCTAATTAGAAATCTGCGTTAACAAGCAGTTGGACAGCTGTACCTAATAAAGTGGCCGGTAAGTGTTTATTATCATATGCATTGTCATAGCCATGTTCAATCACCTTAATAAATGTAACCTAGTATAATTATTCAGCAAAATATTTGTTATTATAAAAAACACAATTGCTCTGCTTCTCTGAATTGATTAATCCACACATATTGAATTTAACATCAGTATTTAAGGCAAGTAAACAGGAGTAAAAGTAATCCCTAACTTTACCTTTTTCAATTTAATTACCGTAACCATGGTTACCATGTAACTCAGCACACCCTGCACTGATCCCGCAGTTTACACGACATTAATAAATCATATTTCCAGCGCTGGTGATGATGGCGGGTTTGGGTTTCTAGACGAGCTCAAGGCGTTTGTGTGGATAATATGACATGTATTGATAATCCGCAGGCAGACGCGTTTATTCCTGCACAAACACTGATTTGAATGGGAGAAGGAGGTTTTTAATTTGGCAGATTAATCCTGTTATCGGCTCACAGCAGGCTGAAGGCGGGACTCTGCGAGAGGAGGAGGATCTGTGACGCTTTTGAAGAGCCAGAATGAAGGAGAAATTAATTCTGTTGTTTCATATTCGCTCGCGCGTCCATCACAAAAGAGCGTCTGCTGCGGCGGCGGGACCACAAACCAGCGATTAACATTTCAGCGCACGCTTTGATTAAGACGCAGTTTTAAAATGCAGTTTATTCATGAAACGCTGATATACTGATTCATGGTGTTTTATGTCTTTATTAGAGCCGTTTGTTTCAGTCAAACTTCATTTTTACTGCTGCTCATAATTCTGTCGCCAGTTTTATTGCTATTTAATTATTTATAATGGTTATTTTTGTTATCATTTTGTGGAATTGATTTATCTTTTTAAATTCATTGAGTCTTTGTAGAGAATTTTATAGCTGTAAACGTTTTTGCGTTCTTGATTAAAAAAGCATTTATTTCTTTGCTGTTTTAATCTGACTGAGCCCAAGGTTTTTCTGCTGATCTGACTGCTGATATAAAGTTTTTTTACTTCATTAATGCTGTTTGTTTGTCAAACATCATTTTTACTGTTGCTCACAATTCCGAGACAGATTTATTGCTGTTTAAATACTTATAATGGTTATTTTTGTTGTATCAATATCTTGAAACATTGAATCACCATTTTGAAAGAGGGTATCAACATTTTAAAATAGGGTATCAACATTTTGAAAGAGGGTGTCAACATTTTAAAATAGGGTATCAACATTTTAAAACAGGGTATCAACATTTTGAAACAGTGTATTGGCATTTTGAAACAATGTATCAATATTTTGGAACATTATATAATTTTTAAAGAGAGTACCAACATTTTGAAACATTGTGTCAACATTTTGGAACATTATCAACAATTTGAAACGTTGTAAACGTTGAAAATGTTGTATTTACATTTTGAAACACTGTATCAACACTGTATCAACATTGGGCCAATTGAACATTGGGTCAACATTTTAGAACATTGTATCAACATTTTAGAACATTGTATCAACATTTTTAAACGTTGTATTAACATTTTGAAACGTTGTATCAACATTTTAAAACTTTTTATAAACTTTTTGAAATGTTGTATTTACATTTTGAAACACTGTATCAACATCTTGAACATTGGGTCAACATTATCAACATTTTGGAACATTGTATCAACATTTTAGAACCTTGTATTAACATTTTGAAACACTGTTTTAAAATCTTGAAACATTGTATCAACATTTTGAAACATTGTATCAACATTTTGAAACATTGTATAAACATTTTAAAACGTTGTATAAACATTTTGAAATGTTGTATTTACATTTTGAAACACTGTATCAACATATTGAACATTGGGTCAACATTATCAACATTTTGGAACATTGTATCAACATTTTAGAACCTTGTATTAACATTTTGAAACACTGTTTTAAAATCTTGAAACATTGTATCAAGATTTTGAAACGTATTAACATTTTGAAACATTGTATCAACATTTTAAAACGTTGTATAAACATTTTGAAACATTGTATCAACATTTTAAAACGTTGCATAAATGTTTTGAAATGTTGTATTTACATTTTGAAACGCTGTATCAACATCTTGAACACTGGGTCAACATTTTGAAACATTGTATCATTGTATCAACTTGAAGAACCCGCATCAGCCAATCAGACTGAAGAATGCAGTGATGAGCAGTATGTGTGTTTAGTGAATGAGGGAACTGTCTGAGCGTGTTTTATTAAAATGTGAATTACTATTCGACAGATCAGCATCAGCACACTGAGCTGAAAATGAACAGTGTTTAATATTCTGATGAGGACACCTGTGTGTGTGTGAGAGGTTTAAGAGACAGTAGAACACTGAAGGAGAGACAGCAGAGGCTGGAGATCCTCACAGATGAATATTAAACTCACTGCTGCTGCTTGGAGAAGAACAGCAGAACACACTGCTCTTTATGGCATGTTTTTAGTATATTATGAGTTTTTATTCTGTTGTTGTGTTAGATATTGTGCAATCAAACATAAACTTGAATTCAAGAAGTGCATCAAGAAGTTTACATACACACACATAACACCAAACACATGACAAAAACACGCTCAGACAGTTTCCTCATTCACAAAACACACACACTGCTCACATACACTACATTGTTCAATCGAATTGGCTGACACTTGTTCTTTATACAGTTTATACAATGATACGATGTTCCAATTTGTTGATACAATGTTCCAAAATGTTGATACAATGCTCCAAAATGTTGAACAATGTTACAAAACATTGATACGATGTTTAAAAATGTTGATACAACTTTTTAAAATGTTGAACAATGCTTCAAAATGTTGAACAATGTAACAAAACGTTGATAGGTTGTTTAAAAATGTTGATACGATGTTTAAAAATGTTGATAATGTTTCAAAAATGTTGATACAATGTTTCAAAATGTTAATACAATGTTCCAAAATGTTGAGCAATGTTACAAATTGTTGATACAATGTTCTAAAATGTTAAACAATATTCCAAAATGTTGATATGATGTTCCAAAATGTTGATCCGATGTTCCAAAATATTGATACAATGTTCCAAAATGTTGATACGATGCTCCAAAATATTGATACAATGTTCCAAAATGTTGATTCAATGTTTAAAAATCTTGATAATGTTTCAAAAATGCTGATACAATGTTTCAAAATGTTGATTGAATGTTTCAAAATGTTGATACAATGTTCCAAAATGTTGATAATGTTTCAAAAATGTTGATGCAATGTACCAAAATGTTGAACAATGTTACAAAATGTTGATACAATGTTCCAAGATATTAATACAATGTTCCAAAATGTTGATTTAATGTTTAAAAATATTGATACAATGTTCCAAAATGTTGATTCAATGTTTAAAAATCTTGATAATGTTTCAAAAATGCTGATACAATGTTTCAAAAAGTTGATTGAATGTTTCAAAATGTTGATACAATTTTCCAAAATGTTGAACAATGTTACAAAATGTTGATACAATGTTCCAAAATGTTGATTCAATGTTTAAAAATCTTGATAATGTTTCAAAAATGCTGATACAATGTTCCAAAATGTTGATTCAATGTTTAAAAATGTTGATACAATGTTCCAAAATGTTGATACGACATTCCAAAATGTTGATAATGTTTAAGAAATGTTAATACGATGTCACAAAATGTTGATAATGTTCTTAAGTGTTGATACAATGTTACAAAATGTTGATACAGATTCAAAGTGACACAGAAAAAAAACATCTATTACCAATTACTATAATAAAATACTAAAATCATATATGTGTTAGTCTGTGTATGTGTGCGCATATGTGCATGTGTGTGTGAGTGTGTTTGACTCACTGTCCGGCAGCTCCCAGAGTCTGGAGGGCAGATGGCTGAAGTACTCGTGATGAAGCGCCGCCTGAGCTGAGAGACGCTTCTTTGGGAAGCACTGCAGAAACCTGGAAGCCAGTTCTTCAGCGTGATCTACATAACCCAGCCTGCCAACACACACACACACACATGATATCAGTGCCAAGATCATCACACACACACACACACACACACACACACACACACACACACACACACACACACACACACAGACACACACAGACACACACACACACACACACACACACACACACAGAGAGAGACATCGTCAAGATCAGCACACATGTATACAGAAACACACACATTTATAGACACATATACGCACACACACACAGGATGACAGTGCCAAAATCACCACACACACACACATACATACAGAACCCACACACACACATGCACACACAGTGACAGTGCCAAGATCACCACAGACACACACACAGAAAGACACACACACACAGACAGACAGGCACACACTCCTGCTGTCATGTGGCTGGATGCGTGTTGATATTTTATGGAGAAAATGCAAAGCGAGTTTTTCACCTACAAACGTCCTCTAAACTGCAAAGACGACCAACATAAACACACTCATATATTCACCACACACATGCACACACACTCACACACACACACACACACAAGCACACACAGCAGGTTTTTGGACCAGCACTCGCTCTCATTGACAGGACAGATGAGCTGAGGTCAGTTGCTGCAAATTAATTTAGCACTGCACAATCAGAGTTTCTCCTGTCACTTCTCTAAAACATGCATATGTGTGTTTTTTTAAATAAATTTTAAGTTTAAAGGGGTGCTCCTCTGCGATATATGTTAAACTTTCATCGATGTGTAATGTAGCTGTGTGAACAATCAATATCTCTGAATGTAAGCCGCTTAAAGCTCATTGCAAAGGGAGACATTAGGTGTGTCCCAAATGGCATACTTATGCACTATTCCACGCCATTTTGTAGTATAAATAGTGTAAGTAGTGTATTCACACTGAAAACTCTAACACTAATAAGTGCACTTTAATTACCAGGAGGATGCACTTATTCAGCAGGTAAAATGAAGTGTGTAATGTTGGACACTTCACACACTCAACAGCTGCTGCTTTGCTCACGTAGCGGAAGGGGCGGAGCTATCCGACGCACATGTTGTTTATTTTGGATTGTGAAAGCAAAATTCTCCTATGAGTGATTATAGCGCCTCCCGATGGTGAATGTGGTTATACTTATAGCAGGTATTATTGGGTACTTTAGTCATTTATTTCACTGATTTGGCAACCGTCAAACGTCATCAGGGAAACGGTTTGGAATTTCCGCTTAGTAAAAAAACATTAGTGCTCCATTTGGGACGACACTACATACATATACTGTACTGTTGAGTGTGTAAGTGCATAAGTACATAGTGCATGAGTGCATAGTGTATAGCAGTAGAGTCGCTACAAGTAGTGACGCTACTAGCTTAACTACATTACTTAGTAGCATGGCGGTAGCGTCGCTACTTTATAAATCTAATAGCTTTTCAGTAGGGAAGCTATTTTATTAGTCAAGTAGTGCAGTAGCGTCCACACAAGCTACATTTCAATAAGTGACGGCACCGACATTCACGGAGCTGTGAGGCCGGAGTCTAGCCGATGAAGGTATATCCATATGATGGCGAGAATGACGACTTTTTTCTTCTTCCTGTTTTAAGGTGTTCGACAACAAAGTTTTTGGTGCGTTACTCTCGCTCTGGTAAAACTTGCTTGATGGAAAGATGACTGAGGGAGAGGAGTTATTTCTGAAGCAGGATTTCTCGTGAACATACCTAGAGAAGTACATGTTACAATGCAATTTTGTGTTTTGCTATATACTATAATGTGTTTCTGATTAGTGCAGCATATTATTTACAGTAAATAACTGAACTGAACTATTCTGCCTCATATGTTTCATAGACAGTTTTATTGTAAGGGTCAAATAGCTTTGATTATTGTAAAAAATAGCTTAGATGTAGCTGAGCTACTTTTGCCATGTAGCTTTTAGCTTAGCTTGCTTTCCCAAGGGGTAGCTTTTAGTGTAATTAAGCTACATATTAAGTAGAATAGCTAACAGCTTAGCTCACTACATTTTTCAAGTAGCTTGTCCAACACTGGTGTATAGTATGCCATTTGGGACGCAGCTATTGGCTTTTACAGAGTTAGCTTAGCAAAGCCTACAGCGAATGAATTTGGGGACTAAAAAAAAATTACATCCGGGTTAATGAGATCACAAACACTTCAGGTTACGCACATACACCCTGCACAGTGAAGGGGCATGGCCAGAGGCGCTGTTATGTTACAGCAGAGAAAGCTAAAATGGCGTCCAAACGCTGCTATTTCCACAGAGCTTCTTTTGTTTCTCTATTTGGACTTGAAAAGGACACGACACCGAGAGAGAAGAGCTTACAGTTAATTTAATTCAAGAGTTCACACTTAGATATGCTTGGCATTTAAAGCAGGTTTGGCATGCTGTCCTGGGAGAGAACCCTGAGCTCGGAGATACTTGAGCCCAGGGCTCCCGCCTGGTCAATGAGCATATAAGGGGGTCCAAGATCAGGTTCTTGAGAGCTCCCCCTGGTAAAGGGAGGAAAAGGATGAGATGGGGTGGAAGGGGGGATTCTTCCAAAATGAAGACAAAGCAGTAGGGTGAAATCGGTCCATTTAGAGTAAGCTTGAATCAATCTGATTAGATCATAACTGATTATAGATGAGAGGCCAGCCACGATCAATCATATCACCTGCTCCTCTCCAAATTAGTTTGTAAAACTTCACTTATGTTCCAGAGAATTATATAAATATATAGCTCTAGCATTTGACAAAGGACAGAGTCCAGAATATCTCCCAGTTCAGTGCTGGACTCAACTAAAACCTCCTCAGAGAAGGAGCAGCTCCAACCAGAATAGCAGAAGCTGTGTACTGAGCCACAACCTGTGAGTGTTTTTATTTGTTCATATTGATCTATGACATAAACAGTGTCTAGCGTTAACGGTATATTGCTCCCGAGGACGTAACCAAGGATGTAAACAACGGGAAATGCATGCACATAGGCACACACACATTTGTCGCACAGCATGAACAGAAGTTAAAGAGCACCTATTATGCAGAAATGACTTTTATGAGGGGTTTAAACCCAGTTTTGTGTCAGTAGTGTGTGAATATCTCCAACCTCTAATGATACCAATTAATAACTCCTACTTGTTTATAGTCAGACCTGATCAAAACAGTCTACAGAAACACTTTGATTGACATTCTCTCTTTGTATGATGTCATCAGAGGGGGAAAACCCTGCCCACCTCTCCCTCATTAGCATGGGACATTAGTCTTGTTTTTGTATCTGTCACTATGCTGACGCACAGGCGTCTGTAGCTCCGCCCTCTTCTGAAAAGAGCACAATCTCATTTGAATTTAAAGCGACAGTCACCAAAACACCACAATTCAGATCAAAGCATAAAGGGGTCAGTTTCAGAGAGCATTATCTGTGTGCTATTATCTGCTCAAACTGAAACACACACACTCTAGAGACAGCAGAAACACATTTTACAGTTTGTAAATTAAAAAGTGGCAGAATAGGTCCACTTTAAACAAAAGAACTGATTTATGAAGCAGATTTCAGCTGAAAGCATTTGACACACACTTTCCATTCACACAACAATACAATCTATCATAAAAACTACACTTCAAGAGTTCACACTGAGCTGATGATCGATTATAAAGCTTGGCATGCTGTCCCGGGAGAGAGCCCTGATCTCATAAGATCCTCGAGCCCGGGGCTCCCTCCCGTTTGCAAGGCGAGAGGGGAGTTTGAGCTCAGGTAGATCTGGAGAACTCCCTTGCTATAGTAGCTAATGAACAGATAGGGATTGCTTTTAAGAGATGTCTACTTACTAGCAGCATGTCTATGGTGCTGATTTGGATTAGTCAATTAACTTAAGTTGCATGTTTTTGGACGATGGGAGAAAAGCGGAGAATCCGAGGGAAACCCACGTGAGCATGGAGAGAAACGTCGGCTGGCTTGATAAAACTAGAACCAGTGACGTTCTTACTGTGAGGCAACAGTGCTAACCACTGTGCCACCGTGCCACCCATCTAGGAAAGGGGGAGTAGGGGTCGAAGGGGGGATCTTCAAATGAAGATGGCTGTGATATGGAACTCGGGGTATTTATAGTGAATTAGGAATCGTCTGATTGGTGAATCATAAATTGGATAATGCGGGAGCAGCCGCTAGCAATCATAAACACGTGATCCTCTCGACATTAGTTTATAAATAAACTTCACTAAATATAACAGAAACGTTGGAGTCACTTACTTATTCCAGGCTTGTCTGAGTTTTTTGGGACTGTAGACTGTGAAACGATCTGTGGAGCAGAGGAAAAACACAGACGTCTGCTTAACAAACATGCATTTATATGAACAAAACACAGTAAAAATAGCACCATATCTGTATCATTTCAAACAGCTGTTTATTAAGTGGAGGCATAGTAATGTCTACTGTATAAACTACTTCAGTATTCAGAATAACATGAAATAACCAGAAATCAGTATAATAAGAGCAATTGATATTTATGATTATCATCAATGATCGAGACTTTGTAAAGTAAGTTTAAGGCGTTCTGAAATGTATTTTTGTTTCGTTTTTTGTTTCTGGACTGTGGTTTGAGTATGAAGAGTCGGGATGTTATTCTGAACACACTCTCTTTGTTCTAGATGAAGATTCATTAGTTTGGCCTCCTGCTGATATCTGATCAATACACAACATCTATAGGGCATTCAGGTATGAGACGTGTCAGTACAAACACACACACGCACACACACACACACACACACACACACACACACACACACAGACACACACAGACACACACAGACACACACACACACAGCATTTTCAATCAATGCACCAGATCTAAAACCCAGCAGCTTCATGACCTGCAACCAAACACCCCAAACCCTTCACTAACACCCACATATGGGAAAATATACTATAGTAATTTTTAGTAAATACTATAGGCCCAGTTTCACAAACAGGGCTTAGATTAATCCAGGATTAGGCCTTAGTTAAATTAGCCACATTTATAAAAATATTTAAGCCACATTTATAAAAATGGCCTTAGAAAAATATATTAGTGGTGTGCACCTGGAGACGTATTTTAAGACATCTCACCACAAGTTATTTTGAGTTGAGTCAGCTCAAACATGCAATTTAATCTTGACTCGCCTTAAACCTTGTTTGTGAAACCAGGGGATAGTGTTTTTGAGCATGTTTTTATGTTACAGCCTTATTCCACAATGGATTAAATTCATTGATTTCCTCAACATTCTACACACAATCCCCCATAATGACAATGTGAAAAAAGAATTTTTGAAATTGTTGCAAATTTATTAAAATAAAAAAGCTGTAAAATCAGATGTACATCAGTATTCATAGCCTTTGCTCAATACTTTGTTGATGCACCTTTGGCAGCGATTACAGCCTCAAGTCTTTCTGAATATGATGCCACAAGCTCGGCACACCTGTCTTTAGGAATTTTGGCCCGTTCCTCTTTGCAGTACCTCTCAAGCTCTATCAGGTTGGATGGGAAGCGACGGTGTACAGCCATCTTCAGATCTCTCCAGAGATATTCAATAGGATTTAGGTCTGGGCTCTGGCTGGGCCACTCAAGGACATTCACAGAGTTGTTGTGAAGCCACTCCACTGATATTTTGGCTGTGTGCTTTGGGTCATTGTCCTGCTGGTAGATGAAGCGTCGCCCCAGTCTGAGGTCAAGAGCACTCTGAAGCAGATTTTCATTCAGGATGTCTCTGTACATTGCTGCATTCATCTTTCCCTCTATCCTGACTAGTCTTCCAGTTCCTGCTGCTGAAAAACATCCCCACAGCATGATGCTGTCTGTACCATGCTTCACTGTAGGGATGGTATTAGCCTGGTGATGAGCGCTGCCTGCGTTTCTCCTGGTTTTCTCCTAACGTAACGCCTGGCATTCAGTCCAAAGAGTTCAATTTGAGTCTCATCAGAGCAGAGAGATTAGTTTCTTATGGTCTGAGAGTCCTTCAGATGCCTTTTGGCAAATTCCAGGCGGGGAGCGGCTTCCGTCCTGCCACTCTACCATACAGGCCTGATTGGTGGATTGCTGCACAGATGGTTGTCCTTCTGAAAGGTTCTCCTCTCTCCACAGAAGAACGCTGGAGCTCAGACAGAGTGACCATCGGGTTATTGATCACCTCTCTGACTAAGGCCCTTCTTTCCCGATCACTCAGCTTAGATGGCCGGCCAGCTCTAGGAAGAGTCCTGGTGGTTCAAACATCTTCCACTTACGGATGATGGAGGCCGCTGTGCTCATTTGAACTGTCAGAGCAGCAGAGATGTTTCTGTAACCTTCCCCAACCAGACAATCCTGTCTCGGAGGTCTACAGACATTTCCTTTGTCTTCATGCTTGGTTTGTGCTTTGACATGCACTGTCAACCCTGAGGCCTTATATAGACAGGTGTACGCCTTTTCAAATCATGTCCAATCAACTGAATTGACCACAGGTGAACTCCAATGAAGCTGCTGAAACATCTCAACAATGATCAGTGGAAACAGAATAAATCTGAGCTCAATTTAGAGCTTCATGCTAAAGACTGTGAATACTGATGTACATGTGATTTATCAGCTTTTTTATTTTTAATTAATTTGCAACAATTTCAAAAACTCTTTTTTCACATTGTCATTATGGGGGATTGTGTGTAGAATGTTGAGGAAATCAATGAATTTAATCCATTGTGGAATAAGGCTGTAACATAAACAAATGTGGAAAAAGTGAAGCGCTATCAATACTTTCCGGATGCACTGTAATATAAAGCACTTGAATCAATCTGTTGTGGTGATTCTACAGTTGCTATGGTAACACAACAACTACTGTAATATAAACAAATGACCCAATACTGTAGCTTTTGACAACTATAATATATATTACACAACAATACAATGCAGTTTACTGTAGTATAGTACAGTATTTATCACAGTTTATCATTTGACTATAGTTATTACTGAGGTATGCTGGAGCATTCATTTACTATAGTATGGTTTTAAAACACTATAGTATTTACAACAGTATTTTCTCAAGACACTGTTACACGTGTTCTCAGACAGTATATGGATATTAAAGTAAACACTGCCATCTGCTGACACAACACTGAACTACACAGACAAATCACAGGAGAATGTAAACAATGACAATGAGTTACTTTCAGACAAAAACACCACACCAATATGATGTTAATATTATTATTTATTTACTTATTTTTTGTTGTTTGTATGCATCTATACATGCATTTCTAATCAGTTTGTAAGTGATTGTTTATGTACAGTTGAAATCTTTATGAGTTTTTAATCATTTTTCTAATATTCCCAAGTGCTGATAAAGAGAGAAAAGATAATTCAACACATTTCTAAACATAATAGGGTAACACTTTATTGTCATGCTCCATTAGAGTATTAGTAAACTGTCTGTTTAATATCTGCTGATATGCTCCTTCAACAGACTTTTAACAGACTATAAATAAAACTTAGCAAGTGCATGTCAACTCACACTAACCCTAACCCCAACCTAACAGTCTACTTATAATAAACTGAGAATTAGTTGGCATGTAGATGCAATGTAACCTAAATTCAACAAATGGAGCATCAGAATAAAGCGTGACCCATAATAGTTTTAATAACTCATCTCTAATAACTGATTTATTTTCTCTTTGTCATGATGACAGTAAATAATATTAGACTAGATATTCTTCAGGACACTTTTATACAGCTTAAAGTGACATTTAAAGGCTTAACTAGATTAATTAGGTTAATTATAGGCAAGTCTTTAAAAGCCTTTTTCACACAGTGATACCGGTAAACATCCGGGAAATTTCCGGAACGACTTTACTGGTAAATTCATTTAGAAAAGCTGTTTACACAGGCACGGACGTTCCGTAGTGTTTCCGGAATAGAACATTCACACATGCATTCCAAAATACCGGTGAATATCTCTTTCCGGGAATCTTCCTACTGAGTTC
Organism: Danio aesculapii; assembly: GCF_903798145.1. NCBI lineage: Eukaryota > Metazoa > Chordata > Actinopteri > Cypriniformes > Danionidae > Danio > Danio aesculapii. The sequence continues at coordinate 2,200,415 of NC_079450.1, read as the reverse complement.
ACACAGAGCAGCAGTCCGGCAAATTACCGGTAATGTTACAACTTCTCTTTCTGGAAAATTACCAGAACAAAAATTGCCTGTAATTTTCTGAAAAGGTCTGTATGTGTGAAAGGGGCTACTGAACAACAGTGATTTGTGTGTGTGTTTTATTACGTGGTTAAATAATAAAATAAAATAAATGAAACTGTCTGCATTCAAAATCGCTCCTATAGCCTTAGGTAGTGCACTATTTGAGGGAGCAGCCATTACTAGTGCAGTCCAAAGCACACTCTTCATCTCTATAAAACAAAACCTTTTCCTCTCCTAACACTAGCATTTAATTCTCTGAGCGCTGAACAGTTCCTCAGTATAATCAGCACTTGTGTTGTGTGTATTGCCTCTTCTTGGTGAATCACTGAATGCCTCCTCAATTGTATGCCACTTTGGACAAAAGCGTCTGCTAAATGACTAAATGTAAACGATGATGTCATCAGTACTGTAGAGCTGGGGTTCCCAAACTTTTCAGCCAGCGACCCCCCCCAAAAAACAGTGCCAGTGACTCTCCACCTCCAATATTCTCTCAGGTGGTTATAAATCTATAAATCTTGCACACAACGGTGCACACATACCAATAGGCTCAAGTCTATTCATCATTTAATTTAGAAGAATGCCACTCTGAGACCATCCTCTGTGTTCAGTTGTGGCCTGTATTTATTTTTAATGTACATGAGTGCCGTGTTAGAAAGTTTAACCTGGTGCCATGAAATCAGTGTGCAGCATCTGATGCTATAGATATAAATATAAAATATAATATACTTTATTTTAAATGTAATATAAATATAATTATACATATTTAATATATATAATTTAATATAAAGTGATCACAGCAGGGGTCACAAAAAATTATAAAATAAAATAAAAAATCGAAAGGCTGATAGATTTTTATTTGCATGTTGTTGTTTTTAATGTTTATTATTAACATGTTAGCAATGTTACTATTAACTATTATTTTGTTCTTCAGTTATGGATAAAATATGGCAACTCTGTTAGTAAAATGAATTAGACTTTTGGAAATCACCAAGTGATGCCCCTTCCATGGGTGTAGATTTAGAGCATCCCCCCCAATATCCGCCAGCTATTGAAATGTCCCCACCAATAATTCAATCCACTTTTTAAAAATCACGCTGTCAGTATTAACCGAGACATGCAGAAAGCAATAATATCCGCTCCTCCCGCCCCCAAAATGCATTTGGACATTTTGATTGGCTGTGCCTTTCCCGGCTGTCGTGTGAGAGTCTGTGGCTGCGTTAGATTATAAGCAGCACCAAATGCAATGGGTTGTTTTTCCCGTGCAAGAATAAGGTGTGTCGTGTGGGTGTGTGACACACACAAGGGAGGATGGTAGCAAGCAATAAAAAAAGTGGCGCTAAGGTGCTTTTTTTCAACGAAAGTGTAAGTCACGCTACTGAATGAGTCTATCATGATAATGCCATAAATGCTTGTGTTGTTTCCCCCGCATTAACGCACAGTCTATCCTTATAGCAGACTGATTTAGGCTAGTCTGTGAATAATATGCCCTGAACACTGCAGAATAAACAGCTAAAGTTTGTGACCCCTGCCAGTTCTCCTAATCTCTCAGAGTAGCATGTCCAATTTTGGTTGAAACAATTTGTCAGAAATAATACAGCCTGTATATAGGCATAATATATGAGACAGGTTTTATTTGCACTATTGCTAAAATAAACAAAAGTCTTTATTAAACTCTCTCTTTATATCAGTCAATACACATTTTTCTTCACTATCAGGCCTGTCACAGCTGTTTGAAAGGGGTGCTAATTTTTTCTGAAAAACTGAACCTTTTTGCAGTTATCTGCCTGATTTCTATTTAATCATGAGGTATAAATATGGCATTTTAATGACATTTTAAGAACTAACACTTACTGGATTATATTGCCAGATGGTTATCATAACCACACTTTTTAATGTACCAAAAAATATTTCCAACCATTCTGTCATACTGCTTACCACACTATTATACTGTTTTAAGTGTTTATTTACAAATGTGCATTAAAACTAAATGTTTTATATTACAGTTTTATAAAAATAATGAAAATTTATAATAAAAAAATTGAAAAGATTCTATTTTTTTTAATTATTATTATTATATTTAGGGGTTTTTTCACCTTTATTTGGAAAGGACAGTAGAAGTTGCAGAAAAAAAAGTATTAGGAGCAGAGAGAGGTGAGGGGTTGGCAAAAGACCTCGAGCCGGGAATCGAACTCGAGTCGCCGTGAGCACCATGGTGCTATAAGTCGGCACACTTAACCACTACGCTATTGGCCGATGAAAAGATTCTTATTTTTAAAATACAAATTTATTATCATCTATCATTAATTTGTTTTCGTTTTTGTCTAAACGTTTAAATTAAACACTGAAGCCTACAGGCAAATAACAATCTGCCCAGTACATTCAACTTTCCTCAGTCAGAATTTGACCATTTGAATAATAAAGAAATTCAATTAAAAATTCAATTCATAATAATAATAATAATAATAATAATAATAATAATAATAATAACAATAATATTAATAATAATAATAATAATAATAACATTAATAATAATAATAATAATAATAATAATAATAACAATAACAATAATAACAATAATAATAATAATAATAACAATAATAATAATAATAACAATAATAATAATAATAAAACTAATAATAATAATAATAATAAAACTAATAATAATAATAACATTAATAATAATAATAATAATAATAATAATAATAATAATAAAAAAATAATAACATTAATAATAATAATAATAATAATGATAATAATAATAATAACAATAACAATAACAATAACAACAACAATAACAATAATAATAATAATAATAATAATAATAAAAATAATAACATTAATAATAATAATAATAATGATAATAATAATGATAATAATATTAATAGCAATAATAATAACAATAATAATAATAATAATAATAATAATAATAATAACAATAACAATAATAATAAAACTAACAATAATAATAACATTAATAATAATAATAATAATAATAATAATAATAATAATAATAATAATGATAATGATAATAATAATAATAATAATAATAATAACAATAATAATAATAATAATAATAAGGATAATAATAATGATAATAATAATAATAATAATAATAATAATGATAATAATAATAATAATAATAATAATAATAATAATAATGATAATAATAATAATAATAATAATAATGATAATAATAATAATAATAATAATAATAATAATAATGATAATAATAATAATAATGATAATAATAATAATAATAATAATAATGATAATAATAATAATAATAATAATAATAATAATAATAATGATAATAATAATAATAATGATAATAATAATAATAATAATAATAATGATAATAATAATAATAATAATAATAATAATAATAATAATAATGATAATAATAATAATAATAATAATAATAATAATAATAATAATGATAATAATAATAATAATAATAATAATAATGATAATAATAATAATAATAATGATAATAATAATAATAATAATAATAATAATAATAATAATAATAATGATAATAATAATAATAATAATAATAATAATAATAATAATAATAATGATAATAATAATAATAATAATAATAATGATAATAATAATAATAATAATAATAATAATAATAATGATAATAATGATAATAATAATAATAATAATAATAATAATAATAATGATAATAATAATAATAATAATAATGATAATAATAATAATAATAATAATAATAATAATACAACTTTTGGTCTTTCGAATCACCAGAACTCCACTTGGCTACAGGCCTAAAACCTAATAAATTGTATTGTATTGTTATTTGATTCACCCGTCCCCCACCAATGTGCAAACCTACGCCCATGGCCCCTTCTTTGTTGAGAACCACTGCTGTAGTGTACAGTCTCAGTCAGCAGAGGGCAGTGTGTCCTCATATCTAACACTACACTGACTAGTACACTGCATACAGCAAACCCAGATCTACACACACACACACACACACACACACACACACTATAGCATAATGTTGTGTTTAAAGGGAAAGTTCAACCCCGAAATAAAATAAATCTGTTTAATTTTTTTATTTCAACTTGTTTCAACAAAGGAAGATATTCTGAAGAATGCTGGAAGACAAAAACAGCCATTGTTAGTGTGAATAGTGTGTTTTGTGTTCAACAGTAGAAAGAAACTCATAAAAGAGTTCAGGGAAACCCGTTAGAGTTTAGGTGCCTCATTACCTGCCTATTAGTTTAGTTCATGTGTTGTACAAGGACAATATACAACAATACATTACATGGCAGAACGTTCGCCTCACAGCAAGAAGGTCGCTGGTTCGAGCCTCGGCTGGGTTAGTTGGAGTTTGCATGTTCTGCCAATGTTGGTTTCCTCCGGGTGCTCCGGTTTCCCCCACAAGTCCAAAGACAAGCGCTCCAGGTGAACTGGGTTAGCTAAATTGTCCGTAGTGTATGTGTGTGAATGAGTGTGTATGGGTGTTTCCCAGTGATGGGTTGCGGCTGGAAGGGCATCAGCTAAAACATGTGCTGGATAAGTTGGCAGTTCATTCTGCTGTGGCATCCCCGGATTAATAAAGGGACTCAGAAAATGAATGAATGAATAAACATTAACCCATTTCAATCATAGGCAAGGTGTATGGAGACAGGTTATAGCAGAAAGTGTGTGTGTGTGTGTGTGTGTGTGTGTGTGTGTGTGTGTGTGTGTGTGTGTGTGTGTGTGTGTGTGTGTGTGTGTGTGTGTAACCAGTAATATCACATAAAATCTAACCCCACTCGCTCACATTATATTTGACTGTCCTCAAGGGCAAGTGTTCTAGTGTGTGTGAGAGTGTTTGAGTGTGTTCTAGTGTGTGTGTGTGAGTGTGTGTGAGTGTGTGTGTGTGTGTGTGTGTGTTTGACGCTCAGCGCACAGGATGATGTTTACCTGGTTTGAAGTGTGGCAGTGAGTGAACACCTGGCCACGTCTCCTCTGACGGCGTCCCCAAAACCTGCACACACACACAATCACACACAAGAGAAGAGCACAGTGAGTCCTTCAGGAGAAAACACACTCAAGATGAAGGACAGAAGGACACACAGATGACGACCTCACAGGATTATACTCTACTGTTAACAATAGTCTGTGTGTCATGCAAGAGTGTGTGTAAGAGTAAGAGTGTCTGTGTGTGTGTGTATATATGTTTTGGTGTAATGATATGGGAATGATGGCATTACAACATTATGAGGACATCCTTTGTGTCCTCATAATTTAAAAGTGTTAAAAATCCTCCTTTAGTAGTGATGCCTGACACATTAGTAGTGATGCCTGACCTGTTAAACAGCACTAGTGAATTGAGTGTGTGTGCAGGATCAGTGTGTCCAGCAGGGGGCGGTGTTGAATTACACTCAGGAATAGCTTATATATCAAGGTAAACTCTTAGTAATGGAATAATCGCATGCTGAACATCAGCTTGCCACAAGTTAATTATTCTGCTGTAAATATGTTTGTGCTGCTTTAGAATCATGACGAGTAATTTAATTAGCGCAGAATGCAAAACAAATTCATATTGCTTAAATACATTAAATGTCCAGAAACGAACAAAAGCAGCTAACGGCAGCATCGACCATTTATGATCTGTGATGAGATGAGCCATGGAAATAAATAGATCCTGAAATATAAAACATGACAGGATCACATCTAACCACAACATCAGAACAGAAAAACAAACATAATAGTAGATTTTATATATATTATATTTTGAAGTTTAATTTGCCAGCTGTTTTCAGCTTGTTCATATTTTAATATTTATGTTTAATAAAGATAAATTAAAATAATTGTGCATTTTGGAAGAGCATCCGCTACCTAAAACATATAATGGAACAGTTGGCGGTTCATTCCCCTGTGGAAACCCTGATATATAAGGAACTAAGCCGAAGGAAAATGAATGAATGAATAATTCAGCATTTTTTAATTAGCGGATAGTTACACTAGATTTAAATCTCTTATATTAGAAATGTAATTATAAATGAAATAATAGAAGTGAGTCATGTTAAATACAATTATTCAAAATATATATATATAAATATATTTATTAAAGAGAATCTATAAATCATCTATGTTCAGTTTGACTTGGGTAATATTAGACAAAAACACCACAAGATCACATTTAACCACAAAATCTAAAGAAGAAAAATCCATTTTGCTGTACTTTAACTTTTTTATTTTTGCAAATTTTAGTATTTTTGCTTAAATGCAGATTTACTACATACATTTGTGATTGTGTGCATGGTTACATTGCAAAATTTACGTGAAAATGTACACATTTTGAAATGGGAATTTCATATATTAGAAATGAATTTATAAAGGAAATAAATTAGTAATTTAATTAGTCTATAGTAATATCTATATATATATATATGTATGTATATATATGTATATATATATATATGTATGTATATATATGTATATATATATATATGTATGTATATATATGTATATATATATATATATATATATATATATATATATATACATATATATACACAGTGCTCTGCAAAAGATCAGTACATACAACTTTGAAAATGAATATTTTTCTCCATTTCTCAGTGAATATAGGCAACGTATTTTCATGCATTTAAACAAAACAGATTTGTTAAACAGATATATTTAATAAAATTACTTTAGTCACCAAACATATTCAGAAATTGAAAGATAACACAATTAAATTCAAACAAAAAATGCAAAAAAAAATAAATAAATAAAAATTACCACCTAGAAAATTTCAACTAAATTTTTCCACCTTTTTGCTTCTTTTGATTTTGTATTTACATACATTTGTGTGTACTAGCTTTTGGACCATTATTGTAAGTTATTTTGTTAGATAAGCTTCAGATTTGGCTTCAGTACTGACTAATCTAATGTACAGTGCATCCGTAAAGTATTGATAGCGCTTCACTTTTTCCACATTTGTTGATGTTACAGTCTTATTCCACAATGAATTAAATTCATTGATTTCCTCAACATTCTACACACAATCCCCCATAATGACAATGTGAAAAAAGAGTTTTTGAAATTGTTGTAAATTTATTACAAATAAAAGAGCTGAAAAATCACATGTACATCAGTATTCACAGCCTTTGAAGCTCTAAATTGAGCTCAGGTACATTCTGTTTCCACTGATCATTCTTGAGATGTTTCAGCAGCTTCATTGGAGTTCACCTGTGGTCAATTCAGCTGATTAGGCATGATTTGAAAAGGCATACACCTGTCTATATAAGGTCCCAGGGTTGACAGTGCATGTCAAAGCACAAACCAAGCATGAAGACAAAGGAATTGTCTGTAGACCTCTGAGACATGATTGTCTAGAATCGCCAGGACTCTTCCTAGAGCTGGCCGGCCATCTAAGCTGAGTGATCGGGGGAGAAGGGCCTTAGTCAGGGAGGTGATCAATAACCCGATAGTCACCGATTGTCTGAGCTCCAGCGTTCTTCTGTGGAGAGAGGAGAACCTTACAGAAGGACAACCATCTGTGCAGCAATCAACAATCAGGCCTGTATGGTAGAGTGGCCAGACGGAAGACACTCCCTGTCTGGAATTTGCCAAAAGGCATCTGAAGGACTCTCAGACCATCAGAAACTAAACTCTCTGCTCTGATGAGACTCAAACTGAACTCTTTGGAGTGAACGCCAGGCGTTACGTTTGGAGAAAAGCAGGCAGCGCTCATCACCAGGCTAATAGCATCCCTACAGTGAAGCATGGTGGTGGCAGCATCATGCTGTGGGGATGTGTTTCAGCAGCAGGAACTGGAAGACTAGTCAGGATAGAGGGAAAGATGAATGCAGCAATGTACAGAGACATCCTGAATGAAGACCTGCTTCAGAGTGCTCTTGACCTCAGACTGGGGCGATGGTTCATCTTCCATCAACAAAGTATTGAGCAAAGGCTGCCAATACTGATGTACATGTTATTTTTCAGCTCTTTTATTTGTAATAAATTTACAACAATTTCAAAAACTCTTATTCTCATTGTCATTATGGGGGATTGTGTGTAGAATGTTCAGGAAATCAATTAATTTAATCCATTGTGGAATAAGGCTGTAACATTAAAACACGTGGAAAAAGTGAAGCGCTGTCAATACTTTCCGGATGCACTGTACATGCTGAGCAATATATATATATATATATATATATATATATATATATATATATATATATATATATATATATATATATATATATATACAGAATTGAACTGAATATAAAATATTAGTGTATATATAGTTAAGCCCAAATTTATTCATACCCCTGGCAGATTCTGACTTAAAGTTACTTTAATTACACCAGCATTTTCCCCCTGAAAGCTATTAAGACGATGTACAGGATGCATCATAGTGGGAAAAAACACTCAACTTTTATTTACTTTTGACCAAAAAGTGGCATGTCCAAAATTATCCATACACTTCGCAAACTGTCACAGTTCACATACACATCAGTAAATTCAATGATGCACAAATTAACACAACATTATTTTTTAAAGATAAATGAAGAGTTTGTGTGTGTCCTGCTTTATCTGTCCTCCTCCAGAAACTAGAAGTTCACAGTAAAGTCAGTGTAAATGCAGTGTGTCCCTCTGCGCAGAGCACTTTCACACTGATGTACTTCTGTGATGAGAAATCTTTCTGAGAAACTGAGTGGAGCTCTGAAATCCCACAGGAGCGAGCGAGCACTGGAATAACAGAAATCTCTCTCTCTCTCTCTTCAGTCTGTCTATCACACACAGCCTCCACACTGGAGCAGAAGCAATCTGAGGTGAAATTTGTCATCTATATTGAACACACATTGGGGGAAAGATGGAGCCCTGGACATCAAACATCCAGCGCATGAGTGTCTGAGAGTGGGTCACCTTGACCAGACCACAGTCCAGATTCACAATGAAGCAATCACAACTCAGTCTATTTACCTTCTGTTTCAGGTCGTGCCATTCTGACACTCATGCAAAATATGAAACTGTCTTAAAGGTCAAGTCACCATTATTTTCTGTAGGAATGGTGTTGGATTATTAGAGAATAATGCACAGATGAGGTGGTGATGCAGTCACGGTGTTAAGCAGAGGGGCTGTTACAAAAGTCATTTAATGTGCACAGAATTACAAAAAACGACCTAAAAGTGCTTAAGAAATAAAACTAAATCAACTAATAGCAGCATCCATTTATGAGCTGTAATGAGATGAGCATGTAAACTGAATAAATCTACCCTGGTAATGTTAGCCTAATACATCTAAAACATGACAGGATCACATTTAACCACAAAATCTTAAGATCAACCAAAAAGAAAAAGAAAAAAAGGGTTTCCATGGTGTCTGCTTTTTATGTTTATATATCTATTTTTAATAGAGAATAACTTGCACTTATTTTCCAATAATTCAATGGCCAGGAGTGTATTGTTGCACTTATACTAATATTGTCCATTATGTTTCAATAGTCAGGAGTGAATTATTCCACTTAAACTATATGTACAATCATTATTTTCCCATAATTCAATAGCCAGGAGTGAATTATTCCACTTATACTACTTATATTTTCCATTATTTTCTAATAATTCAATAGCCAGGAGTGCATTATTCCACTTAAACTATATGTACAATCATTATTTTCTAATAATTCAATAGCCAGGAGTGCATTATTCCACTTAAACTATATGTACAATCATTATTTTCTAATAATTCACTAGCCAAGAGTGCATTATTTCACTTAAACTATATGTACAATCATTATTTTCTAATAATTCAATAGCCAAGAGTGAATTATTCCACTTAAACTATATGTACAATCATTATTTTCTAATAATTCAATAGCCAGGAGTGAATTATTCCACTTAAACTATATGTACAATCATTATTTTCTAATAATTCAATAGCCAAGAGTGAATTATTCCACTTAAACTATATGTACAATCATTATTTTCTAATAATTCAATAGACAGGAGTGAATTATTACACTTATACTACTTATATTTTCCATTATTTTCTAATAATTCAATAGCCAGGAGTGCATTATTCCACTTAAACTATATGTACAATCATTATTTTCTAATAATTCAATAGACAGGAGTGAATTATTCCACTTAAACTATATGTACAATCATTATTTTCTAATAATTCAATAGCCAAGAGTGAATTATTCCACTTAAACTATATGTACAATCATTATTTTCTAATAATTCAATAGACAGGAGTGAATTATTACACTTATACTACTTATATTTTCCATTATTTTCTAATAATTCAATAGCCAGGAGTGCATTATTCCACTTAAACTATATGTACAATCATTATTTTCTAATAATTCACTAGCCAAGAGTGCATTATTTCACTTAAACTATATGTACAATCATTATTTTCTAATAATTCAATAGACAGGAGTGAATTATTACACTTATACTACTTATATTTTCCATTATTTTTTAATAATCCAATAGCCAGGAGTGCATTATTACACTTAAACTATATGTACAATCATTATTTTCTAATAATTCAATAGCCAAGAGTGCATTATTCCACTTAAACTATATGTACAATCATTATTTTCTAATAATTCAATAGCCAGGAGTGCATTATTCCACTTAAACTATATGTACAATCATTATTTTCTAATAATTCAATAGCCAGGAGTGCATTACTCCACTTAAACTATATGTACAATCATTATTTTCTAATAATTCAATAGCCAGGAGTGCATTATTCCACTTAAACTATATGTACAATCATTATTTTCTAATAATTCAATAGCCAGGAGTGCATTATTCACTTAAACTATATGTACAATCATTATTTTCTAATAATTCAATAGCCAGGAGTGCATTATTCCACTTAAACTATATGTACAATCATTATTTTCTAATAATTCAATAGCCAGGAGTGCATTATTCACTTAAACTATATGTACAATCATTATTTTCTAATAATTCAATAGCCAGGAGTGCATTATTCACTTAAACTATATGTACAATCATTATTTTCTAATAATTCAATAGACAGCAGTGAATTATTACACTTAAACTATATGTACAATCATTATTTTCTAATAATTCAATAGACAGGAGTGCATTATTCACTTAAACTATATGTACAATCATTATTTTCTAATAATTCAATAGCCAAGAGTGCATTATTCACTTAAACTACTTATATTTTCCATTATTTTTTAATAATCCAATAGCCAGGAGTGCATTACTCCACTTAAACTATATGTACAATCATTATTTTCTAATAATTCAATAGCCAGGAGTGCTTTATTCCACTTAAACTATATGTACAATCATTATTTTCTAATAATTCAATAGCCAGGAGTGCATTATTCCACTTAAACTATATGTACAATCATTATTTTCTAATAATTCAATAGACAGCAGTGAATTATTACACTTAAACTATATGTACAATCATTATTTTCTAATAATTCAATAGCCAGGAGTGCTTTATTCCACTTAAACTATATGTACAATCATTATTTTCTAATAATTCAATAGCCAGGAGTGCATTATTCCACTTATACTACATATAAGATGATTATTTTCTAATAATTCATTGGCATTATTCAGAGTGCATTATTCTGCTGCTCCAGTGTTCAGATGTTGTATTTCAGTGTTGTATTTTCACTTTCAGATGTTGGATGTTTGACTGTTGTAGCTGTGAAATAACTCTAATCATTCAGCGGAGTGATATGGAGCTGTAATGCGCTCAGAACCTGCCGGAACTACAATAACAATAACCAAACACCTTAGAATGATCATCAGCCAATCAGAGTCAAGCATTCACAAACAGCACTGTAGAATAATAGGGTTTAAAGGCAGCTAGTCAGGAAAACAACAGGATTGACTGATTAATCTTCAATTCAGATAAATAATAGTGTTTCCTTGGGTTAATTCTTTTATTAATTAAAATGACCATTTTTTAAGCCAACTGTTTGGATTCAACACACTGGTATTTTTGGGACTGTAAATTCATAATCAATCAATAATAAAACAAAGCCAGTTCAGCTTTAAGCATCATTATTCAGATAAATTAAGTTCAAGTTAGATCTTCTCAAATTCAAGAGAAAATCAGAGAAATAATGGAGAATAGGCATGTTTAAAAAACCAAAATCATCATTTAAAAGCATGGGATTTACAGGTCTGCTGAAATTTGACAACATTATGTGTCAATAAGCAGTAAATGCAGATAACCATGCTAAAAAAACAAAACCAATAGAAACCATTATTTCATTTGTATTGGATTTAATGGTTACAATGGGCATTACAGTGTTAGTTTAATGAAAACTACACTACTACAAAGACATTTGTGTCTCTACTGGTAATTCTTTGTCTTCTATTTGAGGCATTATGTTTTTAAAATACTTATTAATGACAAAAAATGTCCCAAAACACACAAGACATCATTAAAATGTACTGGTGTTAATGGTTAAAAATGTTGCATGTTTTTTTATGTCTGATGGTATATGCAGTGGGACCCATTAGACCGCCTGTGATGGTTGGTGTTGTGTTTTTCCAGCCTGTAAATCTGTGTGTTTGTGTGCAGCAGTGAGCTCTACTCATCATGCTGACCAGGCTTTGACAGGTGATGTGATGGAGGTCACAGCACTACATGTTCTCTGAGGTCGAGTCATTTATCATGATCACTGACGGCCGATAAACAGCCAGACCAGACGAAATATGGACCTCAGTGTACATGTTTGCAAAACGTAAAAAATATGTCGCTTCAGGTACATTTAGTTGCACATTCAGATGACAAATCCCATAGATATATACATTAGATGTCGTCTACCCTGTTGTTGTCTATTGGAAGGAATAGAGCCGCCATTTTAGTACAGGGTAGCGCTTCATTGAAATAAATGCGGGACCCAGCTGCAGTGGTAGACTGTGGCCATCCAGAGCCAGAGATATACACATATATCTATGATCGGGAGTTTTCCCCGGAGGTCAGTATGCAATTATTTTTTAATTACAAAAATTATAATTTTACATCACTTTTCTACAGTGATGGATCAGTGATCGCTCAGGCAAAAAACTAAATCTTACCTGTGAAATGTTCTACCTTTGTGCTTTGTTTGCTTGTTACTACACCCGTAGACAGTGCTAAAGCCCTGCATCTTCACGTAGTAACACTGTCTTGACTAGTGCGCTTGAATGACATCTGTCCTGGGAGCACTGTACAAATGTGGCAGCGCTATTGACGCATGCTCAGGGTCCGTATGCGATATCTAGTTTATATATCTATGGACAAATCCACTAGAGGGCACTGTCACAACTTTTGCGAATTCGAAATACTTTTCTTAGGGTGCAGTTTGTTGTACGTTTTAGATGACTAATCCACTAGAGGGCGCTGTCAACATTTGTGCGAATTTGAAATACGTTTTGTTGCACTTTTTACATGACAAATCCACTAGAGGGTGCTGTCACCATTTCGGTGAAACTGAAATATGTTTCTTAAGGTACGCTTTGTTGTACGTTTCAGATGACAAATCCACTAGGGGGCGCTGTCAACATTTTTGCAAATCTGAAATAAATTTTGTTGGGCTTCTTAGTTGTATATTTCAGATGTCAAATGCACTTAGTGGGTGCTGTCTACATTTTTGAGAATCTGAAATGCGTTACTTTGAGCAGTGGTTCTCAAACTTTTAAGCCAGCGACCCCCAATGTAAGATCATCAAGAACTCGCGACCCCCCACTACCAAAGCATATACAAACAATAAAAATAACTTAATTCAAGCTGTTCACAGTGTTTTAACTATATTTACTATACATTAAAATAATTTTGGCTTACCTTTAAATGGGTACTGTTGACATTAGAGCAAGTGAATCCATACTTTATGAATTCATCCTGATATTTCTGACGTTTCCTACTTAGGTCTGACGGGGTCTTTGCTCTTATGCTTAGTCAAAGTAGATGGTCTCAATCACTCGGGCAAACTGTCCACAGTTTCTTCAACATTTTTAGATTTGCGAATTATACATTTATCCATCTCGCTGCAGTTATGATGTTCGATTCACTTGTTTTTTTAAACACTAATCAGTAATATCTTTTAAAAAAATCTGAAAATATTTGTTTGTAGCTTTCACTTGTAATACTGAAAAATATCTATTTAAATCACTGAAAATTGCACAATTTTTACATTTTTACACTCTCGCGACCCCTTGAAAATATTCTGCGACCCCCAGTACGTGACAATTTTAAACCGTTTTGTAGGTTGTAGGTTGCTAGTTCAATCAACCGTTTTCTAAGAGGATGACAAGCTGACAAAACATTGCTGTCACTCTGATACAAGTTTTATTCATGGAAAAAATAGCAAAGCACTGCAATGTTTTGATGTGTGTATATACACGTTACTTTGTGCCCCGCGCTTCAGATGTCAAATCCACTAGAGAGCGATGTTTACATTTTTGTGAATCTACATGTTTCTTAAGGTATGCTTTGTTGTACATTGCACATGACTAATCCACAAGAGAGCGCTGTCACCATTTTTGCAAATTCAAAATACATTTCTTAGGATGTGGTTTGTTGTATGTTTTAGATGACAAATCCACTAGAGGGCGCCTAATTTTGCTAATTGGAAATACATTTCTTAGCGTATGTTTTGTTGTACGTTTCAGGTGACAAATCCACTAGAGGGCGCTGCTTATATTTTTGCGAATCTGAATTACAAATTCTTTTTTAGGGAGTGTTTTGTTATACATTTCAGGTGACATGCACAAGAGGACGCTGTCTACATTTTTGCGAATTTGAAATATGTTTCTTAGGGTATATTTCATTGTATTTTTTAGATGACACATCCACAGGGCGCTGTCATTTTTTTTTTGCTAATTGGAAATACATTTCTTAGGGTGCGTTTGGTCATACATTTCAGATGCCAAATCCACTAGAGGGCGCTGTCTACATTTCTGCGAATTTTGAACATGTTTCTTAGGATATGCTTTGTTGTATGTTTCAGAAGGAAAAACACTAGAGGGTGTCGTCTACATTTTTGCAAATTTGAACTATGTTACTTAAATAAATTGCACTTTTCAGATGACAAATCCATTAGAGGGCGCGGTCTACATTTTTGCAAATCTGAAAGACATTTCTTAGGGAGTGTTTTGTTGTACATTTCATGTGACATGCACAAGAGGAAGCGGTCGACATGTTTGTGAATCTGAAATATGTTTCTTAGGGAGTGTTTTGCTATACGTTACATTGACAAAACCACTAGAGGGTGCTGTTTACATTTTTGTGAATTTGAAATATGTTTCTTAGGGAGTGTTTTGCTATACGTTACATTGACAAAACCACTAGAGGGTGCTGTTTACATTTTTGTGAATCTGATATATGTTTTTTAGGGAGTGTTTTGCTATACGTTTCAATGACAAAACCACTAGAGGGTGCTGTTTACATTTTTGTGAATCTGATATATGTTTCTTAGGGTGCTTTTTGTTGTATGCATCAGATGACAAATCCACTAGGCGTTGTCTACATTTATGCGAAATGAAAATATGTTACTTAGAGTAGATATAATGTTGCACATTTCAGAAGACAAATCCACTAGAGGGCGCTGAAAGAATCCTTTATTCATTGATAATATGTCCCTGTACATGTCACTAGTGTGAAAAGGAACAGAAGTTGTTAGCTTTACACTGCCACCAAATGCTCATGTTAGAAACTGCAGTCAAATGTAAGTTGAAGTATATTTTTTGTGGGTTTATGTCTTTCCAAATCAGTCTAAACAGCATAGATGAGAACACATGCAATACTGCATTTTCCACATGACTTAACTGAAGCAGAAATCTGCAGCATCAAATGCAGCCAAATTGAGTGCGTTTGATCATCTTGCCTGAATGAGACAACATTCAGTGTGTTGACTTGCACAATCTTACCTGATAACATATTTGACCTAAAGCCTTTCTACAGAATACATTAAAGTTCTACTAATGCATGAATTATATATTGTAATGCACCTTATAATGGATGGTATGATCTCATCAACAACTCTAACCACAGATATAATGCATTATAATACTTATCTATTCATTGTTTTACAAAGCACAATGCACTAAAATGACAATCATTTCCTATATCCAGTATAAGAGATCTTGTTTCCTTTTGACCAACAGATGCTGTATATTTGAAACGGGAGATATGCAGATAACCAGCTCTTCTTCTGACATGCAAACAGCTCGGATTAGTGAGAAAACTGGCTCATTCTTCATGTTTTGCATGAGCAAACGGCTAAATGAGGGGTTTGACAAGCAACTGAAGGACTGTCAGAGATACCTGAATGTCTGTGCCCGTGTGTGTGTCAGTTTGTAGGAGACGACTGATAAACAGGACGGGGCATCAATGCTGAACTCAGATGCTGAACTATGCAAATGAAATGCAAAGCCTCGTGCACACCAGGAACTTTATTGCTTGCGTTTTTCGTCAGCATTTTTCCGACATTCATGTCCAAGTGATTCTCACTGCCAATGAGCCGAGTGAACATGCAAAATCACTGCTCGACTTTGGATGACTCTAAATGCATAAAGAAATACTCTGGTAAACCTCAGGTAAAGTTACTCTGATGTTCTTGGCTGTTACCATCTTCATTCATTCTGTTTCCTTCGGCTTAGTCCCTTGTTTATTAGGAGTCGCCACAGCGGAATGAACCGCCAACTATTCAAGCATATGTTTTACACAGTGGATGCCCTTCCAACCGCAACCCAGTACTGGGAAACACCCATACACACTCATTCTCACACACACTCTCACACTACGGTCAATTTAGTTCATCAATCCCCCTATAGCGCATGTGTTTGGACTGTGTGGGAAACCGGAGCACCTGGAGGAAACCCACACCAACACGAGGAGAACATGCAGACTCCATCTTGATGTAATAATAATAATAATAATAATAAGATTAGAATAGATACCCCTTAGGCTATGTCTGCACTAATCTGGGTAAATCTGGTCTAAAAATGCTCCTTGTCTACACTATTGTTTTCAATTCTTTCCATCATCCACATTAACCTCCTAGGGCTTGAGTCTCTACATACGTGGACAGCACATTTTAGCTCTTTAGTGGCTATTTAAAATACTTTAAATGTTTTATATTTTGTTACAGACATAAAAACACCATACTATGTTTGCAGATATTTCAGAAACATGCTAAGTGAATATTCTAGTTCATCTGAAAAACAATGCTTAGTCAGATATTCTGCTTTGAACATGTGTTTTTCGTGCTGGAACATCTGTCTTTGTTTTGGTCATTTAACCTGCTCAATGCCAGTTTAGCCAATTATATTTCAGCACCCCGGGTTCCCAGATGGTAGAAAACAGCGTATTTCATTCATTCAGTCAGGAAGGCTCTGAAAGCATGCGTCCGTGACTTAAATGTGACCTCCGGTTGACAGTCACAGACTCTGAAATGAGAAGCAGATTCAGAGTTCCACATGAGGTTATTAATTAACAGATAATATAAATATTACGAGCGTAAACATTAGGTGAGCAGGCTACATTGTAACCGCGTGTCCTAACAACACGCTACATGGCGAGATGAGCAGTGATGAACAATCTGGCTGTTTGCACCAGACGAAACACGACAGAGATGTAAATACAGCCATTCAGAAGCACAGAATAGTGCACTTACTGCACTCCAACGAAATGGTTTATAATCTAATTAATACATATGAACCCTCTTTAACATTATTAAATGTAGATGCTGAAGTTTCAGACGGTTTATTTTATTCTCCAGATCTGAGCTGCACTATCTGCTGCTGCTTTCAGTTTATGGTAATACATGTAATGTGAAATGGCTTTCAAACTCACATTATTAGCATTTAACACTGAATAAAGCACATGAGCTCTACCTGAGCTGATCATTGTCTGTTTTCTGTTGTTCAGCTGTGAGAAATTAAAGCCGTTTCTAATATATCAATTAGAGGTGTTGATTAGGACAAAAACTGCTTTTAATATGGAGAATATTCCTTCTATCGGGTGCCGTTGCTTTTATTCAGAACACGCTTTAAATCACTCGCTCCTGTCCTCAATCTGGCAACTTGCGCTTGCGTTTGTTTTAAACCAGGAACGCAATACCAGGCTTAACCACTGGATGTCAAACTTACATACTGCACCTTTAAAGAGAGGCAACATGGAGCATGAACAGACATTCATCTTTAATAAAGCTGGCAAAACACACAGTATTCAAAACATCTGCTTTACTACGTCGTCCACCATGTTAGCTGAATTGCGATTGCGTCACATGACTAAAATGCATCATCATTTTCCAAAACCTCCGCTTTCACAGTTCACACTTCAACACCAACACACCATATTCACATTTATCTACTTTGGACATTCATTCATTTATTCATTTTCTTTTCGGCTTTGTCCCTTTATTAATCAGAGGTTGCCACAGCGGAATGAACCACCAACTTATCCAGCATATGTTTTACTCAGCAGACGCCATTTCCAGCTGAAACACCTATACACACATTCTCACACACTCATACACTACGGCCAATTTATTTAATCAATTCCCCTATAGCGCATGTGTTTGGACTGTGGGGGAAACAGGAGTTTAACCGGATGTTTAATCATAATGGAGTAAAGGTTTATCATCTGCATGCATTTTTAAAGAGATCGCAAAAACTTACCATTTTCATTACACCCTTCACTTGTTTCAAACATTTCTTTTTTTTAAATTGAACACCAAAAGAATATAATTTAATAACTCCTATAATATTGAACTATAGTAAATGAAGTGTGAGTAAATAGTGAGTACATTTTAATCTCTGAGTGAACAATTCCTTTAAGGCCTGTGACTGTGAGAACATTTCAATATTTCAGAGTTTAAATCCTCCGGCCACAAGACATTTTTTGTAACTTTAATAAAGATTAAATAATCTACAATGAAGACTATGCAGGGTTGATTATTCAATATCTGTATCTGAATAGTGAATACCAGAAAACTATAATTCACTTATCTTTGCTATATTTTATTTATCTATACTTGTAATGTATTTGTTATATATTATTTGAGATTCACTCCTCGAATAATATATAAAATCCCCCCCAATCAATCCAAATAAACCTGTTAAATCATCTGGTGAAGTCAGCCCAGGCTCATTCTGAGAACGTAGTCCCAGTACCGTTTCTGGAGATCGCGAAATACGTCCCGGGAGGTACGTATTTTTGCAGTTTTTGTTTTCGTGAATCCGCGAGAGGCCGCTGTGCGCGCTTTTTCCTGCGCCGTTCTCGCGTAAACCCACTAGAGGCCGCTGTCGAATGACCTTCCGCCTGTCTGCCTGGATGACAGAATGATTGACCGTGCGACCGGCCAACCGGCTGACCCACCCTCCTCCGTCCCTAAACCCAACCAACGACGATTCACAAAAGCCGTCCAGAAAAAGAAAAGCCCTCGTCTGATTTTTACCACGTTTTCGGATTTTGACCACATTCTCACCCTGTGATGAACTGGTTCGCTTCATTTTTTGGATTTGTTTTTGTTTTCTTACCTGATTTCTGGAACCGCTCTTCCCCGGACTCGAACCCGGTCGTCGTGGTCAGCCCCTCTCTGCGCCTCGAGTCCGCCAAAGTACACAAAGAGCTAACCGGACAAACTGGAACGGGAAAGCCCTCCACACGGAGGCGAGCGGCCGGCCGGCAAGCGCCGAAAGTAACGGCGTCACACCATCCCGCAGCGTTCGCTTAAAAAAATGAAATGCATCCGTACGTACCCCCGGCTACGTATTTCGCGGTCTCCAGAAACATCCACGGGACTACGTTCTCAGAATGAGCCTGGGTTGGGTGAAGTTATATTCACATCGCAATATACATCACAGAAATATAAAATATCCTAAGGTCAGATGTTTCCAATATCGCGCAGCCCTATACAGATATTTGTTAAACTAATTTCCATGACTTTGCCAAAACTTTGTGGGTTTTTCTGTTTTTCCTAAACTTTGTCAGGCCTGGAAAATGCCCTGTTAAAATTCCTTGACTTTCCCAGGTTTTCCATGACCGTATGAACCCTGAAATCATGTTTAATTGAAGAATATTATTATAATAAAGAAGGACTACATACTATGTGAGGGATAGTAATGGTAATATAACGCAGGTATATGAACGAAAGCCTTTTCAGTCTCTTTAGTGTGGATGACGGATAAAAAATTAAAAAACGAAAGTGTGGACATGAATCATTTTCAGATGAAAAACCCCAATTTAGCCTTGGACATAGCCTAAGGAGTATCTATTCTAATCATATAAGTCAGAACAATAATGTATTGTGTGTTAAATGTTTATATTGTGATGCAAGTAGCCATGTAATAAGCAGGATAGAGTACATCTAGACAGTTTTAATGTCAGAATATACCATTCAGTCTTATATAAGAGCTGCTGATAAACATGTCAGGCTTTATTCTGCAATAATAACCTGGATGTACATGATGCTTTACTCATTGACTGAGCCCTGAGCTCTCGGTGTGCTGTGGTGAATCTCTCAGGGACAGAAGGAGGTGCAGGTGTCGTTTCTCCGTCAGAGATGTGCGTGTGTAATGGATAATAATGGATAATGGATGGTGGGTGGAGGACAGACGGAGGCTTTGAAGAGCGAGTGAAGCGGGTGGAGAGAGATCACATCAGCAGGAGGCACAGAGAAGACGAGAAAACCACAGCACATCAGCGGATCAGAGCCTGTGTTCACTCAACATTTGATCTTCGCACTGAAAGTTCTCAGTCGATGTGTTCAGCTCAGAGTTTCCTGCTCACAAAGAACTCTGCTGAGATCAACTTTTACTGGGAGAAGTCTGAGGCTGAGAGAGTGGGCGGGGTTGAGCTTGTTGATTTGAGAGATGCCAGCATGGTCATTAATTATGCACACAGTGATTGGCTAAAGCCTGGTTTATACTCAACATGTCCGCTAGTTCGATTGAGTGCGCACGGCGAACGTGACGTCATCGTGGAGTTTGCACAGGTTCGCTTTGGCTGCGTGCAACATGACTTCAGCCGGCGGAGCTCTTTTTTTTTTTTTTTTGAGATGCGAGCGAACAGTTTGCGTGGCGCTGCGTTTGATTTGAGGTGAATATGAAATACTTTAAAGTGATTTTGCCTGAAACAGGTACAACTTTCTGATCCGTGATCATAGAGATAACCAGATGAGCAATAATTCTTGGCTACAAATTGCAACAGCAGTGGGAAATAGAGCTGTGAACCTACACTGGTCTCACGATTCGATTCGGTTATGATTATCATGCTATCGATTCGGTTCAATTCGATATCTCGGTGCATCGATGGTGCTTTCCATACACAGTTAAATATTTTTTTCACAGCAGCAATTCTTGTATTAAAATGTAAACATCTATTTATATTTATATACTATTTGTAATACAATTTTTATACAACAGTCAGATAAATAAACTGTACCTTTAAACAACACGAGCATTTACAGCAAATAAACAAATTTAAATATCCCGCTCGCTCTCTGATCCATGTCTACCAAGCTCTCTTACACCCCTTTGATTGGTCACATGCTCAACAGAAAGGGCTGCGATTGGCTCTTGCGCGCTGTGCTCTTCACAGATGAGTAACACTGATAAACAGCAGCGGCGATCACAGCTGATCCATGATAGACATGGTGGAGAAAACTCTGCAGGCACGCGCTCGTGTCAGTATCCAGAAGTATCGCTGTAACAGCCGAGAGGAGAAGAAAAGTCACGCCAGCAGGTGAAACGGGCCCACAGTAAGAGGCAGAGAGAAACAGGGCCTTCTGCTGTAAGTTTCAGTGAAAGACTGATCCAGCAAACACACACGCAGTGAACTGTGCAGTTTCTGAGTTAAGTAGTTGGAGAGTTGTAAATACTCACGCTGGCCTCCCTCACCGTAGTAGCGCATATGAGATAAATGACATCAGTACATAATAACCGGTTATGATTATTACTGAAGCGATACCGAATTGTCTGTGTCTGCAATGCGGTGCACCGAAGAAACAATTAATTTTGACACCCCTATTGGGAACGGAGGAACGTTTTTGTTAAAAGGTTTGGAAAAACCTGACCAAAAGAGGCCATGGTAAAGGTGGAGATTACAGGAGTATGTTTTTCCATCATTCATAGGCTTTACACTAATGTAAATATTACAATTATGAATTTAAAACAATTTAATATTTACAAAACTATAATTAAGGAACAAATAATTTCTTTGATAACTGGATAATCGGTTTACAATATACTGATGGCCTGTTATTCTAGGCTTTATAGGTGATAATGGTCAGGAATGCTGGACCATTATTGCCTTTTTAGCATAAGAGGAGGACAGAAACTAGGCAGACAACAACATCTGTATTTTTTAGTAAGTGTGCTTTTATTTTGCTTTTATTCATGCCATAGTAAGATAAACATTTGTAGAGCAACTCGTGTTCTGTTGTCATTAATATTTTAATAAACTTTAATAGGCAAAACTGTCCAAGATATGAACAAAAGCAAGTGATGCAACAAAGTTTGATTAAAAAATATTGTACAGTAATAAAAATCCTTATAATCATTAAAATAATTTATGAAAAAAATAATAAGTTTAAAAAACATCAATAATATTAATGATATGACGTAGTTCTGGAAACGTTCTACTTCTCTGTTTATCCATCTGTCTTTACGGCTGGAATAGTTGGTGGTTCATTCTGCTGTGGCGACCGCTGATAAAAAAAAGCACTACGCCAAAGGAAAATGGATGAATGAACTTTTTAAAACAGCTTGACAAATTTATGGCTATAGAACATATATATTTGAATATATTTTGTCTTCTACTCAGTCAAGACATAATAAAGCAGAGTAACTGGAGTCCAGCATTAGTGGAGTCTCCACCGGTGTGTGAGTTCACATCCTCTATATGTAAATGTGTGCGCCGGTGCTGTAATAAGAACAGACAGTTCAATTCTAACACCAGCTCTCGATACCAGCAGTGTGTGTGAGAGGCGTTCACACATGAGTGTGTGTGTTTGCCACAGATAGACCCGTCCATATTCATACACTTCACAGGAACACTGGTCACATCCTGCTGTCTGACAGCTAGTTAAACACCAGCGACCCAGCCTGCCTTCTTTAATACATCACACACGCACATAGACTGAACACACTCACACACGTAAACACATACAGTAGAATACATTTGCCCAGAGTGTATTGTTGGGATTTTGAACACTTTCAAAGTATTTTCCCAAAACATGTGTCAAAATAAGATGTCACATACAAAGAATTTAATTAAACTAACAAATTAATGAAAACAACCCAACAGCAACCCAACAAGTTATGTTTTATAAAAGTACATATTGTTTAGAAATGTTTGAGAATATTTGGTGTACTGAAGGTGTCTTAAGTTATTTAGGAAATATTTTTTATTGATTTCTTAAGGGTAGTTTTTGTAAACTCACAATAAAGTAAATAAATACACATCTCTTCTCTTTCTTTCTCAGTTGGGTGAAATGTTTACAAATGATATATTTACTTTTGGAGCAGCTTATTGTCAAAAACAACCCAGTAGGCACACAACTTCATATGACATTGATCTTTACTTCTATTTTCAACCCGGGCTCATTATGGATACGTACCCCTGTATACATTTCTGGAGAGCGCCAAATACATTCCCAGGAGGTTTTTATTTTACAGTTTTTATTTTCACGAATCCACCAGAGGGTGCTGTGTACACTTTTTCAGATCTCAAATCTCTGTCTCGTGAGTGCCATTTGTGCCTGCTGTTCTCACGTAAATCCACCGGAGGCCACTGTCGACTGACTGACTGACTGACCGACTGACTGACTGACTGACCGACCCACTCTCCTCCTTCCCTAAACCCAATGATAGTGTTTTCAAAAGCACAGATTGACCCAATCACCCCCTTCCTTGAAACCAAAAATAGCCCTTGCGACAGCCTGATTTTTACCACGTTTTCAGATTTTTACCACGTTCTCACCCTGTTATTTACTTGTTTACTTTATTTTTTGGCTTTTGTTTTTTCTTTTTTTGAACTGTTCTTCACTGGACTTGAACCCCGTTGTTAAGGTCAGCTCCACTCTGCATATCCAGTCCATCAAGGTACATAACGAGCTACCGAACAAACTGGTAACAGCAGAAAAGCTGTCCATATGGAGGTAAATGGTCAGCTGGTAGCGCGAAAAGGAATGGCATCATCCCGCCCCGTAGAGTTTGTTTTAAAGACGAAATGCAGCCATATGTACCTCTGGCTACATAATTTACGATCTCCAGAAATGGATTCAGGGCTACGTTTTCAGAATGAGCTTGTGTTGTGTATTTTTGTGGCAAGGTCAGTTTAAATTTAACGTCAATTTGCTGTCTAATACCGATGACATCTGGCGTTGATATTTGGTTGGATTTAAGCTGTGGCAACTAAAATCCGACATCATTTTAACGTCATGATATGACATCCATACAACATCAAAGTCTAAACGTTTATCTTTGGTTGGTTTTATGCTGTGTAATTAGCTAACTAAAATTCAACGTCAATTTAACGTCATAATCTGACATCCATACAACGTCAAAGCTAACATCATTAGCTGCTGATCTTTGGTTGAGTCGTGAACTAATATTCATCTTGACAATAAAGTCTGATGTTGGGTTCTGACATCGACTCGATTTTCATATACGACCAAAATTCAAAGTCTGACATTGGAGTCCAACATCTAATTTACATCTACGTGATGTCCGATGCCTGTTGGGAAAGGATAAATGGCAACTGATCATTTTAAACTGGTGGTCAAGCAAAACGTTAAGCAATCGATTAGAGCAGAAAGAATAAAATGGAGAACAGGAAGCTCAGGAAGCTGTGTGTTTGTTTAAAGCTTATGTGAATCTAGAATTGTGGCTGACACAGCAAGATGGTTACTGGTTTAGGGTTTTAGGTCAGTTGGTGTTTCTGTGATGAGTTTGCATGTTCTCCCCGTGTTGGTGTGGGTTTCCTCCAGGTGCTCCTGTTTCCCCCACAGTCCAAGCACATGCACTATAGGGGAATTGATTAACTAAATTTGTCGTAGTGTATGAGTGTGTGTGTGAATGAGTGTTTCCCAATACTGGGTTGCGGCTGGGAGGGCATACGCTGTGTAAAACATATGCTGGATTAGTTGGCGGTTCATTCCACTGTGGCGACACCTAATAAATAAGGGACTAAGCCGAAGGAATATGAATGAATGAATGAAAATCTCCCTCTCTTTCTTTCTCTCTCAGTTTGATAACATGGTTATAAATTATTTATTTTTGGAGCAGGCACACAACTTCACATGACGCTTAACATCTGATGCCTGCTAGGAAAGGATAAAATGGCAACTGATACATATTTTAAGTGGTCAAGAAAAACTTAATAGCAATCTATTAGAGCAGAATATGAAGTACAGATCTGCTCAGGAACTTACGTGTTTGTTTAAGTGAAGTTTATTTATGTGAAGTTTCATAAACTAATTTGGAGAGGAGCATGTGATATGATTGAGCACGTCTGGCCACTCATCTGTAATCAGTAATAATCCAATCAGAGTGATCCTAGTTTACTATAAATGGATCATTTTCCCCCTACTGCTCTATCTTGGTTTTGGAAGAATCCCCCCTTCCACCCCATCTCCTCCTTTTCCTCCCTTTTCTAAAAGGGGAGCTCTCGAGACCTACCTGATCTCGGATCTCCTGATATGCTTATCGACCGGGCGGGAGCCCTGGGCTCAAATATCTCCAAGCTCAGGGTTCTCTCCTAGGACAGCATGCCAAACCTGCTTTATACGCCAAGCATATCTAAGTGGGAACTCTTGAAAAACTAATTTCGAGAGGATCACATGCTTATGATTGTCCACGGCTGGTCCTGCATTAGTTTGTGATGGATTCACCAATCAGATGACTCCTAACCACTATAAATAACCAGAGTTTTCTTATCTCAGTATCTTCGTCTTGAAGTATCACCCGCCACGCACCCCTACTCCCCCTTTTTTCTTGGGCAATTAGAAAGAATTGTGATTAGCACTGTTGCCTCCTGGTTCAAGTTCTTACCAGGCCAGTCAATGTTTCTGTGTGGAGTTTGCATGTTCTCTCTGTGCTCGTGTGGGTTTTTCCCTGGGTTCTCCGGTTTCCTCCCACAGTCCAAAAACACTCAATCTAAGTAAACTGAACATACCAAATTGGCATCATAGTCAAGCTCTTAGCAAGCTCTTATCACTCCATAGCCATCCCATATCTGTCATTAGTCAAAAATAGGTTGGGGGAGATCTACCTGAGCTCAAACTCCCGTCTTGCCCTGCTAACAGGAGGGAGCCCAGGGCTCGAGGATCTTATCAAGCTCAGGGCTCTCTCCAATCATCAGCTAAATGTAAACTCTTGAAAGCTTATGTGAAGTTGCTGCATATGTTGAATGATTTATTATTCTTTGAAATGTTCTGGTGCTACACACATGTTTTTTATGTGGTGATGGTAGGGGCATTATTAATATTTTCTCTTTTTTCTTTGCTCTGAAGTCTATAATGTACAGCTTGTAATGTAAATTGATTGTTTGGAATAAAGTTGCTTCCTAAAATACAATTCTCTCTCTTCATCTCTCTCTCAGGATGTCAGTGAGAAGGTCAGAATCTCTGTCCACTCCTTTACTCTCTGGCAGTGTAAAGCTTTCTGGCCTTTGGAAAGCGGTAATGAAGGATAATCTGAGAGGGAAGGGTTTGATATGACAGCCGCTCAGGAAAACAAGGCAGGAATGAAAATGTCAGTGTCAGAGAACAGTTACGAGCTGCCAGACGCCCTGCGCTCCTCCATATTTATCAAGCAGCCCAAATGAAACAGCAGCCAGCAGCTCATTAGAGGAGGACGGGAGATCCAGATCAAACTTCTGAACACTCAAGACCTTCAGCAGAGGACACACAACTCAACTCGACTCCTGCTCAGATATGCAGAGGACTCTAAAAGATGTCTCGCAGAAAGGTCAGGAAAACAGGGTATATGCAGAAGGACTTTTCATTTTCAGTAACCCGGTTCACACGCTTCTACTGAACTGTCACGCAGTTACAAAATCGACATATCTACGGTCTGTTTTGTTAAAAAATCTGTAAAGATATAAAGTGGGTCTCAGAATGTAATGTAAAGGAGCACTGCATTCAATTAACTTGAATTTCCCCACGCCATGTCTTTAAAATATGAACATTTATTTTACTCCAGTATTTTCAATGGAGATTTAGCGCTCGCCTGCTGCTTCTCATGGCTTTTCATTTCGTTTTACGCTTCAACAACTAAATGAATGCTTAAGTCTATTAAACTGATCATATTTTAATTACATTACAACATCGGTGCTGTAAAAGGAGTCGTATGAAATGGAAAATAGTCACCTAAATCTTTTCGGAAGTTTATCAGTAGGGAAAAACCCTATAGCTGTGCAAATACCCCATCCATGATCAGTGCATAAACTGAACGCTTGATTCTGATTGGCTGATGAGCATTCTAAGGTGTTTGGTTATTGTCAGATAAAGGCGCAGCTAAAGTAGTTCCGGCAGGCTTTTACAGCTCCATATCACTCCGCTGATCACTTATTTCACAGCTACAACAGTCAAACATCACATCAGAACACAACAGAAGGAGGAAGACCAAAAATAAATAAAATAAATAAATATTTTACTCAGAACAGTCCTATTGAATATGTTTTCCTAAACATTAATCACAAAACAACGACACAAAAATGTTCAAATAAGCACTGTGAATGAACAACGTTTAAATCCATTATTTTTATTCATCGCATTCATTAAGTAATTGCTTTTATGCAAAGTATAAGATAAAAGGTGAGGAGCAGATGCCATGGAAAGCTAGTTTATCAGGGCAGGGCAGGGTGGGACTGTGTGTCAGTGGTTAGCACAGTGGCCTCACAGCAAGAAGGTCGCTGGTTCGAGTCCCGGCTGGGTCAGTTGGTGTTTCTGTGTGGAGTTTGCATGTTCTCTCCATGTTGGTGTGGGTTTCCCCTGGTGCTCCGGTTTCCCCCACAGTCCAAACACATGTGCTATAGGGGAATTGGTGAACTAAACTGGCCATAGTATGTGTGTGTGTGTGTGTGTGTGTGTGTGTATAACTGAAAGTGTATGGGTGCTTCCCAGTACTGGGTTGTGACTGGGAGGGTATCCGTTGTGTAAAACATATGCTGGAATAGTTGGTGGTTCATTCCACTGTGGCGACCTCTGATTAATAAGGGACTAAGCTGAAGGAAAATGAATGAATGAATGAGTTTATCTGGGCTTTTTCTTCTTCTTTTTATATTTGTAAATCATGACACGTTTATTAAGGCTTTTTTTCTTCTTTTATATTTGTCAAATATTTTGGTTTCAAAATTGTAAAACTTTTCATGAGGATGCATGCTTTTAAAGTGAAACTGGCATCTGTGTTCAAAATGGTAGAAATCTCCACATGGCTTCACTTAAAGTCAATTCAAATTCAAAAATGACACATCAAAGAAAATTTTATTAAAAATTGTTACATTTAAATTTCAAACTGAAATAACTGAAATGAAAGTGCCACTGATTCTGAAACATTCTCTGTGTTCCAGTCAAAGTAACAGCAAACAGGTTAAAAAGACACGATGGATGAAACAAAACTAAAACTAAACTGATATTAATAGCCAAATTAAAGGCCACCTAGGTTACCTCTTTTTTCATATTTAATATAAGTCTTTTGTGTCTCCAGAATGTGTCTGTAAAGTTTCAGCTCAAAACACCCATCAGATTATTTATTAGAGCTGTCTGAAGTGTCTGTGTTATAGCTGGAAAAAAGGTTTTGCTGTTTTTTTGTACTGGGCCTTTAAGGCTAGTCCTCCCTGCCCACCGTTCCCACATGCCTGTCAGCAATCGCCGCCCTCGGCTGCCTCAGGAAGCAGATCTCACGTAACGTGTGTGAGAAATACTACAGTAAGAACTTTAACAATCAGTATTTGATGCATTTGTTGTGGAGTTGCAGCAATGAGTCACACACAATGTCATTACAAAGTTCACACACACACACAGTGAGGACACAAACACATAGCGCACACACATACACACACACACACACAAACGTAGCGCAGACATACACACACACACACATAGCTCAGACACGCAAACACACACTCACAGAGAGAGAGAGAGACAGCGCGTTAAGCTTTGCACTCGTTGTGCACGCATATGTGACAGGCTACAGGTTAATCTCCACTGCTGTATGGAGATCTGTTATATTAATGTACAAAATAAACCTGATTTAACGTCCACAAGATTGAAGCATCTTCCTTTATAATTGTTCTGACACGCGGCTGTGCTGATAAAGTGAATCTGAAGTGAATCGCTGTAATTCATTACACACATGCTCTGTTTTAAAACATGTTAAACTTGTGAAACTCACTCTTGATCACATTTGATGATGATTGATGATCCTAGCAAACTGAACAGATCTTTTATTCCCGGCTGCTTTGCGCACATCTGGTCTTGCTGATATGATTATACACGTGACTACCGGACATGTTAATATGCAGCTGTCAATCAATATTGGTGGGTGGGGGGACCGCACTCCTACGTAAAGTTGCGGTCGATCTGAAAACAGCTCTAATTGGTCCACCGTTTTTATGTTGTTAAATTTGAAAAAAAAGCACTGGGTGTGTTTATATCAGCCGAATATGACGGTCTATACACTATACTTACACACATGTCTGTCCAAACAGCTTGAAAAGTAGATTTTTCACCATAGGTGCCCTTTAAAAAATTCATTCATTCATTTCTTTTTGGCTTAGTCCCTTTATTAATCTGGGGTTGCCACAGCGGAATGAACCACCAACATATCCAGCACATGTTTTACGCAGCGAATGCATTTCCAGCTGCAACCAATTACTGGAAAACATCCATACAGACTCATACACTACAGACAATTTAGCTTACCCAATTCACCTGTACCGCATGTGTTTGGACTGTGGGGGAAACCGGAGCACCCGGAGGAAACCCACTCGAACGCAGGGAGAACATGCAAACTCCACATAGAAACACCAACTGACCCAGCCGAGGCTCGAACCAGCGACCTAATTTCTTTCATTAAATTCAAATAGCACTTTTTGACCAAGCGGTTGGGTTAAACAAGACTGGGTTAAAACAGCTCGGCATTTTTGCAGTGTGTTGAAGCAAAAACTAATTTATAAATTAGTGCAAAACTACAATAGCGTGCACTTTTTTGTTGTTGCAAAAAGCAGAAGAGTCTCAGACGTGTCTTTGTCTGGTGTGATATGAGCTGCCGGTGGCGGTGGATTTCTCTGCGGTTCGATCGATAGCTGGTTTTCCCTCTTCTGTCTTTCTCTTGTGTAAATGTGATTGGCCGCTGACCCTGGTGGCCCTCGGGCGTCTGTATTACCCATAAACCCCGGGCCGCCGCTCTATTCATCTCTGTAATTGTCTGTATGAATTATTTACCTGACTCCAAGGGTGAATATGAATTCAGTGTGTCTAACCATTACTCTCTGGTTCAATTATCAGAGAGGGGCATTATGGGAGATGACAGTAGAGATGATTACAGGATTCATGAGATGTAATATGCATGACCTCATGGCTCTGGAATACGTGTGGAAGACAAAACGGGACATTTTTTCTAATATTTCCCAAATGATGTTTATTAGAGCAATGCAGATTTGTCACAGTATTGCATATTATTTTTTTATTCTGTAGAAATTCTTATTTCTTTTAGTTTGACTGCAATAAAAGCAGTTAAATTAATTCTAAGGTCAATATAATTAGTCGATTGTCCACAGAATTAACCACTGTTGTCCAATAATCTAATTAACCTAAGCATTTAAACTGCACTTTAAGCTGAATATATTGACATAAGAATGAATTTAAAAATGCTAAATTACAGGGGTGTGACGAGACGCTTACT
>NC_079450.1:2146965-2166965 GCF_903798145.1 Danio aesculapii | reverse complement strand
AAAAATAAAATAAAAAAGTTATAGATGTTTCTTGTTTGTTTTCAAAAATTATTTTAACAACTTTATTAATCCCGTAAAGAGCAATTAAGGATGAAATTTTGACTTATTTCTGAAAACAAAAAATTATTAATTGTCCAGAAATAACTGAATTATAATTGAAAAGTCTCGAAATGCTTCTTGATTTAGAAATTTTTAGATATTTGGGCAGGAAACTAAACAAAACCTCCATGTATTTTTATTTATTTATTTATTTGATTATTTTTAAACATGTGCTGAACAAAAAATCTCTTTAAACAGTACTTACGATATGTTTGAAGAAAAAAAATACTATTTCACAGGCAGGCAAATAACACATTTTGCCTTCAACTGTGTGTGTATACAGTTGAAGTCAGAATTATTAAACCCGCTGAATTATTAGCCCCCCTGTTTATTTTATTCCTCATTTTCTGTTTAACGGAGAGCAGATTTCTTCAACACATCTCTAATCATAATAGTGTTAATAACTCATCTCTAATAACTGATTTATTTTCTCTTTGTCATGATGACAGTAAATAATATTAGACTAGATATTCTTCAAGACACTTCTATACAGCTTAAAGTGACATTTAAAGGCTTAACTAGGTTAATTAGGTTAACTAGGCAGGTTATGGTAATTAGGCAAGTTATTGTATAATGATGGTTTGTTCTGGAGATGATTGAAAAAAATAGCTTAAAGGGGCTAATAATATTGACCTTAAAATGGTTCCTAAAAAATTAAAAAATGCTTTTATTCTAGCCGAAATAAAACAAATAAGACTTTCTCCAGAAGAAAAAATATTATCAGACATACTGTGAAAATTTCCTTGATCTGTTCAACATCATTTGGGAAATATTTAAAAAATAAAAAATAAATCATAGGGGGCTAATAATTCTGACTTCAACTGTAAATATAAAGAGAGAAAAAGAAATTTGAGATATAATATGCATGATCACATGGGTCAGTAATATGTGTATTAATACAAGATTTACTCTGCTCATTCAGAAATCCGAATCACTGTAGAAAAGCAGAGAAAAACAGACGCTCACCAGAAAGATCCTCTCCAGCTGATCCTGAATGTCCTTCATTCCCGGGAAAGCAGCGACACCCTGGATCATTTCCACAAAGATGCAGCCCACACCCCTGAAAAACAACCAACACTCACTGTCACCTGAGGCACAGACATCACAGGAGCTTTATTACTCTATTACTGTACTGTTTTTATGACTGTATGAAAGAATTGAGCTTCAGAATGAGGTCTTTGATCAGAGATTTTTTCACCTTTTTTCTGTCCGCAGAACTCATTTGAGATGAAATAAATAAGAATGTGAAGTGCATCTATTAAAGGCTCATTTCAGAATCATGTAACAACACATTTACAGTATGGTTATGAGAGAAAGAAAGAAGGAAAGAACACTAATAAAGCTTATGAGTTCAAATCCATATGCAACTTTAAAGTCACTTTGCATGAGCGTTTACCAAACTGAATATGCAAATTCCATCTGCATATCATTAAATGACAGTATTATATGATTCATCTGCCATTGTTTAATAACACATAATGCGAGACTACATGATTGTATTCCTCTATTCACACATAATGAACGAATGCTCAGAGCTTTTAGATACATATATCTGAACGCACAGCTATAATATCCTGACAGACAGTGAGCGTGTGGCCTTTATTCTCCAGCAGACCATTGTTCTCTGACACTTTTCCAGTCCAGCGAACACACACACACACACACACACACACGCATGTCCTTCTCTGACAGCAAGAGTCACGAAAACACGCAAACAGCAGAGAGACAGAAAACTCAAGCAGCCGCTGGTGAAAATGTGACGGGGTTTCAGTTTCTACACTCCTCCGACTGGCAGGACTCTGATAAACGTCAGATTATAGAGACGACGTCCTGCTAATCCTCATGCTGACTGTAAGAAAACGTCCCGCAGAAACACATGCAGTCTGGAATATTTACATATATAAGCGTAACGTTTCAGAAAGTCAGTTATTAAACACATGATGTGCATTTATTCATGATCTAATATATATTCTCTCTTAGATTTACATGACGTACACCGGACTTTACTATTTTATTCACATTAATATTCAATGGTTAAAAAAATGGTTTTATTAATGGTTTTATTCCCATTTATATTTTGATGACATAGTGGGTAGCAAGAAGGTCGCTGGTTCGAGCCTTGGCTGGGTCAGTTGGCATTTCTGTGTGGAGTTTGCATGTTCTCCCCATGTAGGTCCTCCAGGTGCACTGGTTTTCCCCACAAAGACCAAAAACATGCGGTGCAGGTAAACTGTCCGTAGTGTATGTGTGTGAATGAGTGTGTGTGGGTGTTTCCCAGTGATGGGTTGCAGCTGGAAGGGCTTCTGCTGTGTAAAACATATGCTGGATAAGTTGGCGCTGTGGCGACCCCGGATTATTAAAGGAACTAAGCCGAAAAGAAAATGAATCAATGAATGAATGACATACGGTACACTTTACTGCTTTATTCCCATTTAGATTTTAATGACGTACGCCAAACTTTACGTTGGTTTCCTTATATTTTAATGATGTTCGCCAAAAATAACGGTAATGTTCTCATCTATATTTTACTGACGTACGCCAAACTTTACGTTGGTTTCCCTATATTTTAATGATGTTCGCCAAAAATAACGGTAATATTCTCATCTATATTTTACTGACGTACGCCAAACTTTACGTTGGTTTCCTTATATTTTAATGATGTTCGCCAAAATAACGGTAATATTCTCATCTATATTTCGATGAAGCACGCCAAACTTTGCCGTTTTATTTCCTATTTATATTTCGATGACGTACACCAAACTTTACTATTTTATTTCTATTTCAATGATATTTGCCAAACTTTACGTTGTATAAGCATCTATATTTCGATGATGTACGCCAAACTTTAGTTACATTTTAATCTACATTTCGATGACATACAGCAAAATTTACTGTTTTAATTCCATTTATATTTTGATCACATACGGCAAACTTTACTACCATATTTCCATTTACATTTTGGTGATGTACGCCAAACTTTACGTTGGTATCCCTATATTTTGATGATGTTCTCCAAACTTTACTGTTTTATTCCCATTATATTTCAATGACGTACGAAAAACTTTCAGTTTTATTTCCTAATTATATTTCAATGACATACATCTAAACTTACCATCTTATTCTCAGTTAGATTTCAATGAGGTATGCCAAACTTTACTATTTTATTCCTATTTATATTCAATGATATTCACCAAACCTATCGCATCTTTAGGCATCTATATGTCGATGATGTAGGCCAAACTTTATGGTTTGTATTCCCATTTATATTCCGATGACGCACACTAAACTTCACTGTTATATTTCCATTAATATTTTGATGACATACACCAAACTTTTTGGTTTTATTCCCATTTATACATAGATGACATACGGCAAACTTTACAGATTTATGGACATTTATATTTCGATGATGTACACGAATATTTTACTATTTTATTTATATTTATATTTCAATGATATTCACCAAACTTTACGTCTGTCTGTATAGGCATCTGTATTCTGATGATGTACACCAAACTTTACAGTTTTATTCCCAATTATATTTCGATGATGTACCCCAAACTTTACAGCTTTATTTCCGTTTATATTTAGATAACGTACGCCAAACTTTACAGCTTTATTTCCGTTTATATTTAGATAACGTACGCCAAACTTTACAGCTTTATTTCCATTTATATTTTGATGACGTACCCCAAACTTTACAGCTTTATTTCCATTTATATTTTGATGATGTACCCCAAACTTTACAGCTTTATTTCCATTTATATTTTGATGACGTACCCCAAACTTTACAGCTTTATTTACATTTATATTTTGATGACGTACCCCAAACTTTACAGCTTTATTTACATTTATATTTTGATGACGTACCCCAAACTTTACAGCTTTATTTCCATTTATATTTTGATGACGTACCCCAAACTTTACAGCTTTATTTCCATTTATATTTTATTGATGTACCCCAAACTTTACAGCTTTATTTACATTTATATTTTGATGACGTACCCCAAACTTTACAGCTTTATTTACATTTATATTTTATTGATGTACCCCAAACTTTACAGCTTTATTTACATTTATATTTTGATGACGTACCCCAAACTTTACAGCTTTATTTACATTTATATTTTGATGACGTACCCCAAACTTTACAGCTTTATTTACATTTATATTTTGATGACGTACCCCAAACTTTACAGCTTTATTTACATTTATATTTTGATGACGTACCCCAAACTTTACAGCTTTATTTACATTTATATTTTATTGATGTACCCCAAACTTTACAGCTTTATTTACATTTATATTTTGATGACGTACCCCAAACTTTACAGCTTTATTTCCATTTATATTTCGATGACGTACCCCAAACTTTACAGCTTTATTTCCGTTTATATTTAGATAACGTACGCCAAACTTTACAGCTTTATTTCTGTTTATATTTAGATAACGTACGCCAAACTTTACAGCTTTATTTCCATTTATATTTAGATAACGTACGCCAAACTTTACAGCTTTATTTCCATTTATATTTTGATGACGTACACCAAACTTTACAGCTTTATTTACATTTATATTTAGATAACGTACGCCAAACTTTACAGCTTTATTTCCGTTTATATTTAGATAACGTACGCCAAACTTTACAGCTTTATTTCCATTTATATTTTGATGACGTACACCAAACTTTACTATTTTATTTATATTCATATTTCAATAATATTCACCAAACTTTACTAATATATTAATATTTCAATATTATCCGCAAACTTTACGTCTGTATAGGCATCTATATTCTGATGAAGTACTCCAAACTTAATGGTTTTATTCCCATTTATATTTTGATGACATACACTAAACTTTACTGTTTTTTTCCATTTATATTTTAATGATATTTGCCAAACTTTACAGTTGTATAGGCATCTATATTTCGATGATGTATGCCAAAATTTTGTGTTTTAATTCCATTATATTTTGATGACAAACGGCAAAATTTACCTTTAAATTCCCATTTATTTTTTGAAGATGTACACAAAACTTTACCATCTTATTCCATTAATATTTCGATGACATACACCAGATTTTACTATAATTCTATTTATATTTTGATGACGTAATTTACGATTGTATTCCCAATATTGTGATGATGATCGCCAAACTTTACGGTTATATTTCCATCTATATTTAGTAATGTACGCCAAACTTTAATATTTTATTTTAATTTACATTTCGATGACATACGCCAAACATTACCATTTTATTTCTATTTATATTTCAAGTATCATTCATTAATTTAACTATTTTATTCCCATTTATATTTCAATGATGTATGTCAAACTTTATGGCTTTATTCTCACATTTATTTTGATGGCGTTGGACAAACTTTACAATTTAATTTCTATTAATAATTCAAAGATGTACACCAACATTTACAGTCTTATTGCCACTTATATTTCAGTGACGAACGGCAAACAATACGGTTGTATTTCCATCTTTATTTCAATGACATGCACCAAAATGTATATTTTTATTCCTGTGTATATTTCCATGATATGCACCAAATTTTCCGGTTGTATTTCTGTCTATATTCTGATAATGTACACCAAACTATATAGTTTAATTCCATTCTATATGTTAACCATAACAATTTAGAGGTCTTGCAATACAAAAATCTGAGTTAAATCAAATATATGATCATTTATTCAGGGTGATTTACATTTAATCGAGTTGGTCTGGTTGTTATGCACTGCAGCATGCTCAGGTTTCATTTAAGGTTTAATTCTTAACTTATTCGAACATGATTTATGATTTTAATTCCGTATGCAAATGCTGCTATATGACAGATCTGATCTAGCACTATATCCATGTCAAGTTGCAGAACATTACTGGTTATTATTCCAGCATGTTCTGTGACACCAGACGGGAATAGCAGCGAATAATTTCACCCTTATTAAGGATTTTTTTCCCCTGGCAGAATGCAATTTATATCATATTTCAGGATATAATTTAAACTCAATAACTGTGTGGTTTTCACTATCAATTTGAAGGGTGTCTAACTGAGATTACATGACATTTTTGTGACATTTGAGTGGCATTCAGCTCATCTGCAGCAGTGTGAAAGGTCTGCTGAACTGAGACGAGCTGGTCCAGCACACACACACGCACGCACGCACGCACACACACACACACACACACACACACACACACACACACACACACACACACACACACACACACTCAATTGTGGCCATGCACATGCATGCACAAAAGCATGCACGCAAAAACAAACACATCGGGAAACACTGGTGGACACTCTCCACTGAACACATCAATAACATATTTATTAATGTGATTCATTAATTTATTCATTTTCTTTTCGACATAGTACTTTATTAATCAGGATTCGCCACAGCGGAATGAACCGCCAACTTATCCAGCATGTTTTTTATGTAGCGGATTCCGCAACCCAGCACTGGGCCATCGTGTCGCCCTCCATAACATTTAATTTCAGAATTTCGTTAGTGCTTAAATTTGTTAGCGCAAAGATTTGTTTCAAAACTATTTCTAAATTCAGTTCTGATTTCAGATTGATCAACAATTGTAAAACCTTATTTGACCTTAAAATGTTTTTTAAAAAATTACAATTTTATTTTATTGTAGCCGAAATAAAACAAAGAAGACTTTCTCCAGAAGTAAAAATATTATCAGACATACTGTGAAAATTTCCTTGCTCTGTTCATCATAATATATACATATATACACTATAAAATATTTACACTTGTTTTCACTGGTAGTATGGGCAATAAATAATCAATAGCAGTGATATTTGGTTTTCAGTTATTCCTTCTCCATCCATAGGTCACACACACATTAAACTATTATTTGTCATGTCAAAATACCCCTAGTTCATTATTAACATCTAAAAAGACGTAACAGCATGGGAGGAGGAGCAGTTATATAATTGATTAATTTTATTTTAAACTTTTAATTTTTCAGATTTAAAGATATTTGTGTACTGCTGTAGATCCCTGTGTGTGTAATAAGCAATGTGTATGTGCATTTAGGACCCGAATGGGTGCATATAACTAATGCACTCTTTAAATAACAAATTAAAAACCCAGCACCACTGACTTCAGAGCCGCTTTTAGTTGGTCAATGGCAAAGTCAAATCTTCAAAATAGCAACGCGTCAACAGTGCACCATAACACACCACCTTTTCAGACTAGCACACTCATGGGTGCAGAAATGGCCACAAATGCATTTACTTAAAAACGTAGAAATGATACCTGCGCCAGTCTGAAACTAGCAAAAGCACTTCCATTACACATATTGCTAGGTGTATGGTTTCTGATCGATCGACAAATGTAAATTGTCATGAATACACTAACTACAACGGAGCTGAATTCCACCAAAGCCCCCCAATGTGAAGAAGGGCTGAAAGGAGGAGCAGTTTTTATATTTATGTAGTCAATAATAAATTTTTTACATGTTAATCTTTTCATTTTTCAGATTTAAAGATATTTGTGTATTGCTGTACATCCCTGTGTGTGTAATAAGAAGTCTGTATGTGCGTTTAGGACCCGAATAGGCACATATACAGATGTCTGATAGGTATCTCACCACATGTCCAGACAGGTGGAGTAGTCTGTTGAGCCGAGCAACACATCTGGGGGACGATACCACAGGGTCACCACCTCATTAGAGTACGTGTGGCTGGGGACGGACTTAGCTCTAGCCAGACCTGCACACAAAACACACACACATTAACATCAGCATCACTCATTTAGAAGACAACCCAGTATTTTAAGAGTGTGTTTGTATTCAGTTGAAGTTAGAATTAATAGCCCAATTTCTGTTCAGCACATAATATTTGACTAGATATTCTTCAAGATACTAGTATTCAGGGTAAAGTTAGGGTAATTAGGGAAGTCATTGTATAACAGTGGTTTGATCTGGAGACAATCCAAAACTAACATTGCTTAAGAGGGCTAATAATATTGACCTTAAAATGGGTTTAAAACAATTAAGAACTGCTTTTATTCTAGCTGAAATAAAACAAATAAGACTTTCTCCAGAAGAAAAAATATTATAGGAAATACTGTGAAAAATTCCTGAATCTGTGAAACACCATTTGGGAAATAAATACACAGGAGGGTGAATAATTTTGACTTCAAATGTATGTTACAAAACACACCACATACACTGTTGTCATTATATCTTCATATATTATACACACCATCACACTAGCTTTCACTCAGTGGACTCACAACATGCATGAATTAGTATAGCGTGAGCTCATAGCAAGTCATGTTCTCCACTACTCCCAGGAAAAGTGCTAACAGCATGTAGAAGTGGATAGAAGTGTGTGTTAATATCAGCGGTGTAAATATAGATGTGAGCTGTGTGTGGCCGCAGGTGTCGAGGCGTGTTTAATTAACCCGTCTCTCTTAAGCACACTTGACTCCCAGTGTTTATAGAGGCGTTTAGAGCGCTCTGAAATAGCATCCGCGCGTCACGCTGTATAATTTGCAGTCAATAATCAGCCAGTAAAAACAAAGAGCCGCGTCGGAAAGAGTGAGCGGCTGTCCAGAGGTTATCATTTACTCAGTCAGAGGAGGTTAACCAGCCCACAGAGACACTAATCATCATTAACCAACCCGCAAAAAACAGCAAAACACAAAAAATATTGAAGGATCAAGAGGTTTTAACCCTTTATCAGGTGAAGAAACATATATGCTAATAAAATGTGTATATTAATGATATATTTGCATGCTTTTGTTTATCATTATGAGAATTATTTTTGATATTTGTTTGCATATTCATATGTAAGATATGGAGGCATTATTTTACTTTTATCACACTGTTGAGTCTCACTTTATATTAAGGTGTCCTTAACTATTATATACAGTACTTACATCAAAATATTAACATAATGTACTTAATGTGTTCATAATGTATTGCAGAAGACTTCTGAAGCTATTGAGGTGGGATATGGGAAAGGTTTGGGAAAGGTTTGGTGGTATGCAGTAGGCTTAGAGTGGGTGAAGGTCTAAGGGATGGTCAAAAGTGTAATTATAAATGTATTTATTACAGATGTAGTTACATGCAGGTGTTTAGTCAAGTATAAGTACACTGTAAAAACATGTATTTACAATAATCACATTGTAATGAATGATTCATTTCAGTGTAAGTATATACTAGTTAAGGCCAGTTAATATAAAGTGGGACCCACTGTTGCTGTATGATCTCCTCCAAAGCCTTCTGTTGTGTCTTGATGTGATTTTTGGACTGACATAACTCTAATCTTTCAGCGGAGTGACATGGAGCTGGGGTGGCATGGTGGCTCAGTGTTTAGCACTATTGCCTAACAACAAGAAGGTTGCTGGTTCGAGTCCTGGCTTGGTCAGTTGGCGTTTCTGTGTGGAGTTTGCATGTTCTCCCCGTGTTGGCGTTGGTTTCCTCCGGGTGCTCCGGTTTCCCCCACAGACCAAACACATGCACTATAGGGGAATTGATGAACTAAACTGGCTATAGTGTATGAGTGTGTGTGTGAATGAGTGTGTATGGGTGTTTCCCAGTGCTGGGTTGCAGCAGAAAGGGCATCCGCTGCGTAAAATTTATACTGGAATATTTGGTGGTTCATTCAGCTATGGCGACCCTAGATTAATAAAGTGACTAGGCTGAAGGAAAATGAATGAATGAATGATATGGAGCTATAATGTGCTCAAAACCTGCTGGAACTACTTTAGCTGTGTGTTTATCTGAAAATAACAGCACACCTCAGAATGCTCATCAGCCAATCAGGATCAAGCTTCCAACAAAGCACTGTAGTATAAGGGGCTGATCAAACGGAACATGTTTTTCAGTGTGCTGCGCTTTTTATGTTGCTAGGCAACCACTGAATCAGCTGTGTATAGTGTTGCATTCGACAGGTGTGTGTGTATGTCTCTTTCCCTTCATCTGCGCAGCCCTAATTACGCAGATGACGTGCCCTGGGATTGGCTGGAGTGACCCAGGGTGTCTTTTAAAAGCAAAACAGGCATGGGCGAGAGAGCGAGTTGGTTGGTGTGGAGATTTTGCGTTTGGTGTAATAAACTATATAGTTACTAAGGGTTATTTTTTTCAGATTTTAATTTGTTTTTAATCATTTTATTGTTATTTTATTTTATTATATTTTTTATTTTTCTTATACTTGTCTTTTTTTATTCTTGTTTATGTAAAGCACTTTGAATTGCCACTGTGTATGAAATGTGCTATAGAAATAAACTAGCCTTGCCTTGATTTTGTTTTTCTGTTTTGGTGTGTGTGTGTGTGTGTGTGTGTGTGTGTGTGTGTGTAAATCTTGACTTTATATTTGTTGTTTATCTATCTGTTTTTCCTCTCTCTTGTTAGTTTGTTTTGATCCGTTTGTTAATATTGTAAATATTACACTCTGTATATACACAGTGAGAAGCAGTAGGGGTTGGACGCCACATTTTTCTTTATTGTACATATTTTCTCTTGTTTTTATATATAGGTAGGGAGTGAGGTTTAGTATTGCGGGGTTATTTCTGTTATTCCCTTTGTAAGGTGTGGGTAGTTTTATTGTGGGTGTTTAGGTAGTGTGTACTTTTTGTTGTTTATTATTTTTTGAGATATAGGCTTCACGTTTTGGGTGATAAAAAAGAAAAAGACAAAACAAAAACAGATAAACGCACAGACACCAAGTAAATTTTATTTGTCTAAGTGTTCTTTTATGTTGCGTCCTTGACCCTAGACAAGGGTCATAACAATAGTGCACGAGGGCTGATATTGATATTGTTATAAGTGTAATATTTAATAATACTGTGATACTCAGGATTTGTGAAGTCATATAGCTCTGGATATCTCGAAACAGCGACCGTGAGTCTCTCCTCCATCTTTAAAAGTCTCCGTACTGCTCCGTAGCGCAAACACTGCTGTCACTCAATGGAAAGCCCGCCTCTGCTTTCATTTGATTGGACAATGAAAAAAACCTGCACGCTTTATCCAATCGGAGTTGACGTTTTTTTCTGATGCAGGCACACAGAGCAATATAGGAAAAACATGCAGGGTGCAACGTCAGTGTGCAAAACACTCACAGACATTAGAAAACCATTCAGAAAAAGGTGCCTCTCATGACAAAAAGCGCGTTCAGTGTGATCAAAAAGGGCTCGCAAAATCACTCTGGACCCCTCACACCCAGCACACTACCTGTTCGAACTGTTACCGTCTGGTCGGCGCTTCAGAGCACCAAGCACAAAAACAGCCAGACACAGGAAAAGTTTCTTTCCTCAGGCTGTCTACCTTATGAACAGTTAAATATCCCCCTACTGTGCAATAAATATGTGCAATACTTTCTCATACGCACTTGTACACAGCACCTTATATCAATATACAATGCAATACTCTCTACATTCGCACTTGTACACAGCACCTTATAACCTGTATATTTATAACAATCTGTACATACAACTCAACATCCAGGTTTCTTCACTAACCGCATCTGTTTAATGTTCATCATTTTTTATTATTATTTTATTATTTTTTTTTTTGTTTTGTTATTATTTTGTGTTGTCACTTGTCACTTTATGTACACTGGAAGCTTCTGTAACCAAAACAAATTCCTTGTGTGTGTGAAGCACACTTGGCAATAAAACTGATTCTGATTCTGATTCTGATCAAGGCAAAAGTCAGTTTAACTGATTGAAGTTTATATGACTAGTGGAGTTCATTTGATTCTACTTAAAAATGAAAGCATCAGATGCAATGAGCTTCATTCATTTGGAAAAACTATTTGGTTTATAATAAATGGCAATTCCAGTCCTGTTTCTGAAACCCGTTAAGAACTGTATTTTCTCTGAGCATTTGAGTGCTCCTTCAGACTGTCAATGTAAGGCTTATGGGTTATCCAATTGCAGAGTGAATTTAATCAAATATTTTGTATAAGTATCTGTGGATTACATTTCTAATCTTAGTTTGTTGATGTGCACTATATTTTGTACATTGGGTTATTTTCTAAATGTAAAGCATAAAATAAATATATTTCATACATAATTGACACTAACTATGGTTTTAAATAGAAATGAATTTATTTTCAATGTATTTTGCTTTTATTTTCTTGTATTTGTCATTTCATTTTGCTTATGAGTAAGGGTTGGGCATAAAATTAGCTTTTATTTTCTGTAAAAGTTTAATAAACAGATAAAATAAATAAATAAATAAATAAACAAATAAATAAATTAATTAATTAGGGAAGAATGGTGGCATAGTGGGTAGCACAATTGCTTCAAAGCAAGAAAGTCGCTGGTTCGAGCCTCATCTGGGTCAGTTGGTGTTTCTGTGTGGAGTGTGCATGTTCTCCCAGTGTTGGTGTGGGTTTCCTCCGGGTGCTCCGGATGGATGGATGGAACAATAGAAAGAGGGATAAATGGATGCATGGATGGATGGAACGATAGAAAGAGGAGTAAATGGATGGATGGATAAATGGATGGATGGATAGAAAGAAAGAACAAAAGAAAGAGGGATGGATGGATGGAACAATAGAAAGAGGGATAAATGGATGGATGGATAAATAGATGGATGGATGGATACCTGTGGATGGATGGATGGATGGATATAGGGGAATTGGGTAAGCAAAATTGTCCAATGAATGAGTGAATGAGTGTTTATGAGCATTTCCAAGTGATGCGTTGCGGTTAGAAGGGCATCCGCAGCATAAAACATGTTGGATAAGTTGGCGGTTCATTCCGCTGTAGCGACCTCTGATTAATAAAGGGACTAAGCAGGAAAGAAAATGAATGAATAAATAAATAAAGAAATAAAGAAAGAAATAAATAAAAGCATGGTATTTTTACAGTGCATCTGCGTCTAATGGACAGAGGATGAAGAACGTCCTCTACTCGTCCTTGAGTTGAACCGTGAACAGCAGCTGATCAGCGAAACGAAAGCGAAGCTCCGGTTCAAAGCTCTGCGGGTCTCAGGAGGCGACGAGGGTCAAAGCAGCTGAATTATACATCAGTCACTGTCACACAGTCCCATCACAGCATCAGGAGGAACAGAGATAGACCCGGAGAAGAGTGAAAGAGAACAGATTTATCCCAATAAATCACTATCAGGACTGTCAAGTGGTGAATATTGTTAAATGTACATGCTAATCATATCAGAGTGACATTTATTTGCATGATTATTATGCAGTACTGTTCAATAAAAAACTCTTCACACACATACACACACGTGGATGGATGGATGGATGGATGGATGGATGGATGGATGGATGGATTAATAGAAAGAGGGATAAATGGATGGATGATGGATGGATGGATGGATGGATGGATGGAACGATAGAAAGAGGGATGGATGGATGGATGGAACGATAGAAAGAGGGATAAATGGATGGATGGATGGATGGATGGAACGATAGAAAGAGGGATAAATGGATGGATGGATGGATGGATGGATACCTGTGGATGGATGGATGGATGGATGGATGGATGGATGGGTGGATGGAT
Organism: Danio aesculapii; assembly: GCF_903798145.1. NCBI lineage: Eukaryota > Metazoa > Chordata > Actinopteri > Cypriniformes > Danionidae > Danio > Danio aesculapii. The sequence goes on along the minus strand of NC_079450.1, from coordinate 2,153,358 downwards.
GGATTAATGGATCAATAGAAAGAGGGATAAATGGATGGATGGATGGATGGATGGATCAATAGAAAGAGGGATAAATGGATGGATGGATGGATGGATGGATGGATGGATGGATGGATGGATGGATGGATGGATGGATGGATGGATGGAACGATAGAAAGAGGGATGGATGGATGGATGGATGGATGGAACGATAGAAAGAGGGATAAATGGATGGATGGATGGATGGATGGATGGATGGATGGATGGATGGAACGATAGAAAGAGGGATAAATGGATGGATGGATGGATGGATACCTGTGGATGGATGGATGGATTAATGGATCAATAGAAAGAGGGATGGATGGATGGATGGATGGATAGAACAATAGAAAGATGGATAAATGGATGGATGGATGGATGGATGGATGGGTGGATGGATGGATGGATGGATGGATGAATGGATGGAACGATAGAAAGAGGGATAAATGGATGGATGGATAAATGGATGAATGGATGGATGGATGGATAGATAGATAGATAGATAGAAAAAAAGAACAAAAGATAGAGGGATGGCTGGATGGATGGAACAATAGAAAGAGGGATAAATGGATGGATGGATGGATACCTGTGGATAGATGGATGGATAGATACCTGTAGATAGACAGATGGATGGACAGATAGATAGATAGATAGATAGATAGATAGATAGATAGATAGATAGATAGATAGATAGATAGATAGATAGATAGATAGATAGATAGATAGATAGATAGATAGATAGATAGATAGATAGATAGATGGAACAATATAAAAAGGGATAAATGGATGGATGGATGGATGGATGGATGAAGAGAAAGACACACACAGACAGAAATCTCTCTCTATCATCCATCTATCTAGACGTGTGTGTATGTGTATTAACATAGCTCTTCTCATTCATTTCCTTTTCTTAAATCAGGTTTTATTGTGTATTATATATATATAAATGCAGGTATTTTAGATGATTTCTCTTGAATGAGCATCATATCAGAGTCTGCAGGCCTGCAGAGACATTTATAATGATAATAATCATTCATATTTCTGTTGACTCAGAGACGGTGGTTTATTTCAGGCTCTTTCAGATGATTATGGAGAGCCTCGTGATACTGGAAAACACTGAGCTTGCAGTACTTTGTTTTCTATCTTTGGAAATCATTTTAGAGTGAGTGGGGGATTTCTGATGGGGGTTAATCTGCATAGAGAATCAAATAACTTAGAAGCTTTAGAAGAGTAAATTATTTAACTTAACTTACAAGTAGAGTTGCACGGGTTACCGGTGGTATAATGATACTATGGCTCCAAAATACTGTCGGTGCCACTTTAGTTTGTAAATGTTAGTATCATCATTAACGGTCTATCTATAATATATAATGCTGCATGTGGAAAGTCACTATAATGCTCACACGTTTGTGCAACAATAGACTGTTTTATTTTAATAGTTGTGAAGCCCTTTAAGGTTTCACGTTTTCTGATGTATCAAACACATACCTGAATCGGTTCATTTCTGTTCCTGTCAATATGATTTAGTAGCTACAACAACAGCAACGATCTCTTACAAACAGTGATTCACAAAGTGAAGTTTTGAATGACTTTGGATTGTTACCTGACTGGACTAAAAAAAAACAACATATGAAAAACCCAAAATGGGGTATTCACCTTATTCTTCACGTACGAGCGGGCGCAGCCATTTGAATCATTTTGTCTCGAAACTTCCGGTCTCATTCACTTCCATTCATTTTTAGACGTTAAAAACAGCTCGTTTTGCTGCTTGGTGTTGCAAACTGATATTTTCTTATTATATTATTCTACTTTGTCTGTATAGTCATGTAAACACTTGTTTGTAGAGTAAGTAGTTTGACCATTTTCTGTTGTTTATTATTCCTAGTCATTTCTCCTATAGGCAGCTGAATCGGAAGTTCTAAAACAATCACAAAAATGCGCACACTTCCGCATTGAGGAATAAGGTCAATACTGCTGAAGCATGCTAATAGGACTTTTAATTTGCCAGTAACCTGGGTTAATCGTTTCCAGTCAACTGTATACCATTGCAAAATCGGCACGTTTAAGGTCTGTTTTCTTCAAAAGTCAGCGATCTCCACTGTCTGAGTGATATCTGATATAAAGTTGGTCTCAGATTGTACAAGAAGCACTGCATTACATTACATTTCCCCCGCCATGTCTTTATAATATGAGCATTTATTTTACCCCAGTATATTCAATGGAGCTTCTACACTAGCATGCCGATTCTGACGGGCGCGTGCGGGTAAACGGCTTCTTGTCTCTTTTTACGCTTGAGCAACTGAATGAATGCCAAAGTCTGTTTAACTGATTGTATTTGAATGACATTACAACATCCATGCTGTAAAAGGAACCGTATAAAATGGAAAGAAACTCACAATAACAGGTCACCGGAAGTTTATCAGTATGGGAAACACACTAGCTCTGCATATACTCTATAGCAACAGGAAACATTGAAACAATTTGACCATTTAATATAGCCTAATTTTGTTGGACATATGCTATTTTGGTAACAAATTTCATCTGGTATAATCTGTATCTTAATTTTAATGTATTTTTCTTGGCCAATTATCTACAAAATAAACAAAAAAAACTAATAGATTTTAGGTGAAGTGATGCGCAAATAATACTTTTTTTAATGGGAATCGTGAATAAAATTCAACACATAAAATATAGTATTTCTGACAATTCACTTTATAATTTAAGTTATGAATTACAGTAGCAATACTACTTGGTATCATGATACTTCAGGTGGTATAGTATCGTGAGATTAATTAATGGTATCGCGACAACCCTAATTAAATAATTGAATTCATTGTCCTTCAGCTTAGCCCCTTATTTATCAGGGGTCGCCATAGTGGAATGAACCGCCAACTATTCTAGCATGTGTATGTAGTGTATGTTTTACACAGCTGATGCCCTTCCAGCTGCAACCCAGAACTGGGAAACACCAATACACACTCATTCACACACACACTCAAACACTACAGCCAATTTAGTTAATCAATTCCCCTGTAGCGCATGTGTTTGGAGAGAACATGCAAACACACAGAAATGCCTAACTAACCCAGCCGGGCCACAGTGCTAACCACTGAGACACTGTCAGCCCTAATTTAATAATCTTAGATTTCAATGTTGTAGAAGAACTCTAGAAAATAAATGCACATTTTATCAATATTTCAGGAACCCCAATTGAATATTACCAGTGTTGAATTCAACACATTAGTAATATTTTGGTTTTAGTTTATTAGTAATAAGTTCTTTGAGCATGACTGTTGAAAACATCATGATTACAGTGGCATTTTAATGTCAATATTAATTGTAAGTGACATGTTAAGTACAGTAAGGACTTTAATGGAATATAGGGTGGCAGTATGATTAACAATGGTGCTTGATTTGAAATGAATGGTGCTTTAAAAAGTCCTTGAATCTGCTGTTCATGAAAGAGTGGGAACCCTGATAAAAAGTGTTTAGCTCCCATGACGTCAACAACAAATATATGCAGTCACTCTCGGCTAAATTATTGCTATTAAAAGACCATCAGCTATGATTTTGCCTCTTTAAACTCCTAATTTGCTGCAGGAATATCTGACAATGAGCCATTATTAGAATAGTAATAATCAGGGTTCCCCACACATCTTGACAGTACTTCAGACATATGAATTCAAAGCCTGGAAAGTGCTTAAACAAACACCGGTCATTGAAAGTGCTTGAGCTGAAAGTTGTTGGTGGTATTTCCACAACTGTGCTGTGCCGCTTTTAAAAACTGAATGACAAAACTGTGAATTTCTCATTTAAATATATTGTAGAAGACAAATAATGCACATTTCATCAATATTTCAGAAACCACGTCGAATATCACCAGTATTGAGTTCAACAAATTGAATTCAAGTTCTTGGAGCTCCATCAGGGCTATTCAATTGGTGGCCCGCGGGCCGAACCTGGCCCCGAGGCAATTTGTTCCGGCCCTCAAAATAGTGTGACCAAGACATCAAAACTAAATTTAGTTCAGTTGAAAAACGGCCGAGCAACGCAGTGGCGCAGTAGGTAGTGCTGTCGCCTCAAAGCAAGAATGTCACTGGTTCGAGCCTTGGCTGGCTCAGTTGGCATTTCCGTGTGGAGTTTGCATGTTCTCCCTGTGTTCGCGTGTGTTTCCTCTAAGTGCTCCGGTTTCCCCCACAGTCCAAAGACATGCGGTACAGATTTTACATAGACTGTTCATTACACCTGAGGTCAGACATAAAATGACTCCCGGTCTGTCTGAGCTGTGTGTGAAATGTAAATTAGACATTGGAACCTTCTATCACTGCATGTGGAGTTGTCCTTTTATACAGCAGATTTGGGACTTGATTAGACTGCAGCTCGACGCCATCTTTAAATGTACATTTCGACTAGGAGCAAAGACTTGCTTACTGAGCCTCAATGATGATATACCTTATCATTTTCAGAACAGAGACCTGCTACATATTTTGATTTACTTTGCTCGGAAATGTCTCCTTGTAAAGTGGATTAATGAAGAACCGCCCAGTTTAAATCAATGGCTGCTTGCAGTCTGCAGCATAATCCCACTTGAGGCTTTCTCCACAGCTATGAAGAACAAACCTTTTCTATTCTATTGGACCTGGGACCCTTTCTTTGATTATCTAGGAACCTTTTAGTCTCTAATACTAAGAGCTGGTCTGTTAGACTCAGCCTGGACAAAAGAAATGTAATATGCCTTTTTCAATGTAATATTGAATTTTTTGTCATTATTATTTTATTATTATTAGTGTTATTATTATTTATTTGTTGTTTATTTAATTGCAATGTCATTTTATTTATTATTATTTCATGTTTATTTTCCATGTGGGGGTCAGAACTCAAAAAAACTCAAATTACATGTATGACAGATATCATCTTTCTACTCAATGTAATAGACATTTTCTGACATGTTTTTGCACCAAAATGTTCAATTAAAATATATTTGAAAAACATACAGTATATATTTGAAAAACATGCGGTACAGGAGAATTGGGTAGGCTAAATTGTCCGTAGAGTATGTGTGTGAATGAGTGTGTATGGATGTTTCCCAGAGATGGGTTGCGGCTTGAAGAGCATCCGCTGCGTAAAACATGTGCTGGATAAGTTGGCGGTTCATTCCGCTGTGGCGACCCCAGATTAATAAAGGGACTAAGGCGAAAAGAAAATGAATGAATGAATGAAAAAGGGCCGCTATAGTTGTGAAGTGACGTGTGTCTGTTCAATACAGCATGAGCTGCAGTTGAAGGCTGCGCAGAGCGTGAGTCACCTGACATTAAGCGAGTGAGTGGTGCGAGCAGCCCAAAACCTTTGGATATGTTTGTAGGAATTACTGTTCTCCATGTTTACCCACTTTGACTCAAATTCATGTGTTGGTGTGTTTGATTGTTGTGGGTGTGAAATGTGCATCATTTATATGCTTTGAGTTTATTAAGGATGAATTAACAGAAGAAGAAACTGTTTTATATAGGAAACAACAGGAACGTGGGAGTGAATGGTGGTGAGTTATTAAAGTAATAACGTCTGTCCGTATTTGACTCAACATTTTGCTGATTTCTGCTCCGTCTCCTCATTCACATCTTGATAAGGAAGTTAATCAGCTCTGCAGATGAAAGAGCGACTCTAATAGACATCAGATCTGGATTTGATCATATCACACATAAATTACCTGACAAACCATCTGTAATTGCAGACCAAAAGAGTGTGTGTGTGTGTGTGTGTGTGTGTGTGTGTGTGTGTGTGTGTGTGTAAATGAGCCTCGCTGTAATGAAACTCCGCCTGATCCTGACGCTGGAGATATCCAATATGACTTTATCACATTTTTCATATTTTGATCAGCGTCTGCACTGATGGATGAGGAGAAGAGACGTGTGTTTAATCAATCTGTGTGTTTACATTGAGTCCAGTGGGCTGGTTAGTGTTTGCGAAGTGTGTTGAAAGCAGATTTTTTTAACACATTTCTAAACATCATAGTTTTAATAACTCATTTCTCTGACTAGATATTCTTCAAGACACTAGTATTCAGCTTAAAGTGACATTTAAAGGCTTAACTAGGGTAACTATGGTAAAGTTAGGGTAATTAGGCAAGTCATTGTATAACAGTGGTTTGTTCTGGAGACAATCCAAAACTAATATTGCTGAAGAGGGCTAATAATATTGATCTTAAAATGACTTTAAAACAATTAAAAACTGCTTTCATTCTAGCCGAAATAAATAAAATAAGACTTTCTCCAGATATTATAGGAAATACTGTGAAAAATTCCTGAATCTGTTCAACATCATTTAGGAAATATTAATAAAAGAGTAAATATTGCTCAGGAGGGCGAAAAATTTTGCCCT
>NC_079450.1:2099465-2141965 GCF_903798145.1 Danio aesculapii | reverse complement strand
CGCAGATGACACAGAGCTCATAATGCCAAGAGGAGAAGACTGGCCATTTGCTGCTACAAGCAGGAGCAGTTACACACTCATCCGCACACAGAGAGAGAGAGACACACACACACACACACATACACAAAATCTCACATGCACACTCACACACACTCACACAGACATAAAGACATGCAAATCAAATATGTAAACACACACACACACACACACACAAGCAATCACACACAAACACAAACACACACACACACACACACACACACACACACACACGCACACACTTTATTCTCAACCAATAAAAGCATTAAAGACCGTCTGAAACATGATGTGAAGTGACCAATGAGTGATATTTTAGTGGTTAACAGAACAGTTCTCACACTACTGCAATACTGACCTACAATACTGTCAACAATGAACAGTAAGACTGTTATTTGGGTGGCAGAACACTATGAAATATAATAATATACTCCATAAGTCATTCATTCATTTTCTCTTCAGCTTAGTCCCTTTATTAAACATGCAAAATCCACAGAGGAACAACAACTGACCCAGCCGGGACTCGAACCAGAGACCTTCTTGCTGTGAGCCGATCGTGCTACCCACTGTGCCACCATGATGCCCATAATTCACAATTAAATATAATAAATCATTCAGCTTAGTCCCTTTGTTAATCAGGGGTCGCCACAGCGGAATGAACCGCCAACTTATCAAACATATGTTTTGGCAGTGGATTCCCTTCCAGCTGCAACCCATCACTGGGAAACACCCATTCACACTCATACACTACGGCCAGTTTAGTTCATCAGTTCCCCTATAGCGCATGTCTTTGGACTGTGGGGGAAACCAGAGCACCAGGAGGAAACCCACGCCAACACGGGGAGAACATGCAAACTCCACACAGAAACGCCAACTGACCCAGCCAAAGCTCGAACAAGCGACCTTCTTGCTGTGAGTTGATTGTGCTACCCACTGCGCCACCGTGACACTCATAATAAATCATTAAATATGATAATATATGATTATTTTATGTTACCTTGTCTTCAATGTAATGACAAAATGCTAAATGAATATAATCATAATTATATAATATCTAAAGTGTAAATTTTTGCCATATTTTATACATCTTTTTTAAATACAGAACTGTATTTTATTCATTTAAAATGTGCATTTCAATAATCCCGCTGTTCATAAGTGAAGAAGACTCACCGAAGTCTGCCAGCTTGAGCTCTCCGGTGTCGCTGATCAGCAGATTCTGTGGCTTCAGGTCTCGGTGAAGGATGTAGCGCTGATGAATGTATGACAAACCCCTCAATAACTGGAAGAGGAACAACTGCAGAAACAACAGAAGAGTTCACTGTGAGCATCACAACACATACACACACAATCACTACACAATCTACAACAGAGCTGCAGGTTCCACACTAGAGCTGCTATTGAAGAGAGTTTACAACATACGAGTACATCAAAATATAGTATTTGTAGCTTCAACAAGAAGCTTCCTTTGCTTGTAGCTTCCTTTAAGCGCAAACATAACTATCACTGCTATGCTGATGATCTCCAGCTATATTTTCCCATCAAACTAGGACAAGATTTATCATTAGGACACCTTTTCTTATGGCTAACCGACATTAAGAGCTGGATGACCAATAACTCTCTGCAACTAAATGAAAATAAAGCAGAAGTGTTCTTATTAGGTCCTGCTGCTACCAATATTTCAATTAAAACTCAGCTCTAACGGACAATCTGCACAATCACGGCAAGAATCTCGGAGTGATCTCTGATCCACTCTTGCAGTTTGACAGACATGTAAATGCAGTTGTGAAGAGCAGCTTTTTCCAGCTTAGATTGGTAAACCGTTTCTCTCTAAAGAAGATCTAGAAATCGTAACGCATGCTTTAATCTCCTCTCGGTTAGACTACTGCAACTCTTCATACATTGGTCTACCTCAGTCAACACTCTCGGTTACAGTTGGTCCAGAATTCAGCCGCCAGATTAATAACAGGAATTCAGAAAAGAGATCATCTCTCCCCTGCCCTGGCCTCATTACACTGGCTTCATAAAACTCAGAGTTGATTTTAACATCCTTCTTTTCACTTATAAAGCATTGCACAGTTCAGCCCCGGCCTATGTCAGTGAACTTATTAGGCCTTATACAGCTTGTAGACCGTTAAGATCCCATGACCGGTTTCTTTTGTCTGTCCCTCGGTCTCGCTGCAAATCTAAAGGTGATCGAGCTCTCTGTGCTGCGGCTCCAAGGCTCTGGAACAGTCTCCCTCTGAACATCAGGATTCCTCCTTCATTGCATGCTTCTGAATCTAATTTAGGACTTATTTTTACTCTCTTGCCTTTGAGTGATGCATGCATGCTGTTTTATTTGTATTTTAGTATTTTATACATATATATTTGCTTTTATTTTTAATACCAGTTTTTAGTTTTATTTTGGAGTTTATTTTATTGTAAAGCACTTTGGATCAACTACGGTTGTGTGAAATTGTGCTCTATACATACAGTCTGCCTTGCCTTGCCTTGGCCTGTCTGAACTTATCTCCTCTATCAGGTCATCAACCTCCTCCTTGGCTTTGAGCTGTTTGTAGGTTTATAGGTTTTATTATGATTATAGGCTCACGGGTTGCTCTGTAATGATAGTATCATATAATGGACTAGTCCTTGGTCGCTTGGTACGGCCTGGTGTAATAATGCCTCCTCAGAGATAATAATAAACCCGGCCCACAGTGGCTCTGAGCTTACCTTGCCTTACTTAATGGAGAGATTTTTTTTCTAAACAATAGTTTTAATAACTCATTTCTAATAACTGGAGCAGCACGGTGGAGCAGTGGGTAGCAAAATTGCCTCACAGCAAGAAGATTACTGGTTCGAGCCTCAGCTGGGTCAGTTGGCGTTTCTGTGTGGAGTTTGCATGATCTCCCAGTGTTGGCGTGGGTTTCCTCCGGGGTGCTGCAGTTTCCCTCACAAGTCGTGGTATAGGTGAATTGGGTAAACAAAACTGTCTGTAGTGTATGAGTGTGTGTGAATGAGTGTGTATGGACGTTTCCCAGTGATGGGTTGCAGCTGGAAGGGCATCCGCTGTGTAAAACATGCTGGATAAGTTTGCGGATCGTTGGTGGTGACCCCAGATTAATAAAGGGACTAAGCTGAAAAGAAAATGAATGAATTAATAACTGCTTTGTTTTATCTTTGCCATGATGACAGCACATTATATTTTATTTACTAGTTATTTTGCAGGATATTATTCAGCTTAAAGAGACATTTAACGGCTTTAGGTTAATCAGGCAAGATTTTCCTGTATAGCCTGTTAATATGCAAAACTGTCAGCCAATCGCAGCAGTGGGCGTGTGCTTAGTCTACATTTGGCCCCACCCACTCAGAGCATTTTTATTAGGCTCAAAAACAGCAGAGAAAATAGATGTACAATAAATGATCATGTTTATTGATGCAAAATCTTGATACTATTACAAGTAGACAACAGAGACAACCCCAAAAATGCTTTATTTACAGCTTTTGTCTTGTTTTTAGTCCAAATATCTTAAAATTATTAAAACAAGAAGTATTTTCTAGACAAGTAAAATGTATTGTCTTGTTTTCAGAAATAAAATACCAAAATAAGTGAATATTTTCTTAAAACATACTAAATATTTATTGCCAATGGGTGAGCAGAATAATCTTATTTTTTGTTTTGCCATATTACTTTACTCACCCCATTGGCATTGATTATTTAGCTTGTTTTAATGAAAAAAATCACTTAATTTTGGCATATTATGTCTGAAAACAAGACAATACACTTTACTTGTCCTGAAAATGCTTCTTGATTTAGGAATTGTTAGATATTTGGACTAGAAACAAGACCAAATAAAATCTAAGAAAAGCATTTTTTGCAGTGTAGCACAAAATTAAAGAGTCAGGTGGTTCATGACACCTTTAAAAGTTCAATATCATCTGACTGCGCTCAATACTGGATCAATCATGAAGTCTGAATGTCTAAAAGAGAACCGTGAGCGATCAACACTCAAACACATCTGAAGAAAACAAAGCCAGAGTTTCCCACAGTTTCACATCCATCTAAAAAAAGCCTTTAAATGCCTCTGTCGAGAAAAACAATCCGAGTCTCGGCCAATTAGGCAAAGCAGGAGAGCGAATCATCCAATCAGAGGAGCCGTAACTGCCGTCTGGAGTCTTTCTTTATGTTCAGTCACAATGAGACAAACATGTTTCTGCTTATTAAGAGGAAGATCTTCAACATTTACAGCAGATCCAGCATAACACTGATCACAGAAACAGCACACACCCACATTAACCTTACAGATTCATCCACAGGACAGAGGAAAGACTCGGAAACAAGGAAAATATTACTCAAAAATGTAGAAACATGTTATGACCATAATTAAAATAATAAAAATAAATAAATAAATAAATAAATAAACAATACAAATAGATAGACGGACGGACCGTGCGGACAGGACGGCCGAATTGACAGAACGATGGATGGATGGATGGATGGATGGATGGATGGATGGATGGATGGATGGATGGATGGATGGATGGATGGATGGATGGATGGATGGATAGATAGATAGATATGTATTGAAAAGCATTCAGGAAAAAGTGTTTAATGTAAATTCGGAACACGAGTCCACATATATGGTCCATCATATCAAAAGATGATACTTTTTATTCTAATTAGGTTCCAATAAGCCTAAATAGCAAAGAGAAATAAAAAATGCATGTAAAAAAACAGCTTGGGCCTTAAGAAATCGTTTGCTCTGACATAACTATTGACATTTTACTAAATTATATTTTGAATAATCATTCATTCATTCATTCATTCATTTTCCTTCAGCTTAGTCTCTTTATTCATCAGGGGTCACCACAACGGAATGAACCGCCAACTTATCCAGCAAATGTTTTACACAGTGGATGCCCTTCCAGCGGCAACCCAGTACTGGGAAACACCCATACACACTCATTCTCACACACACACACACCCATGCACTATGGCCAGTTTAGTTCATCCGTTCCCCTATAGTGCATGTGTTTGGACTGTGGAGGAAACCGGAGCACCCGGAGGAAACCCACGCCAACACGGGGAGAACATGCAAACTCCACACAGAAACGCCTACTGACCCAGCCGGGACTCGAACCAGCGACCTTCTTGCTGAGAGGCGAAAGTGCTAACCACTGAGCCACTGTGTCGCCCGGCATAAAAATTACATAAATTAATACAGCTAAATAAATATTGTTATATTTGAATATTTATCACATCATAAACAGTTATTGAATATTATTTTTTTGGCTCATTTTCTAAAATCTGTTCAAATAAATATAAACAATTTAACTGCAATGTTTATTTAAAATCTATCATTTAATGTTAACATTTGTGTATTTGTTTATTGAAAGTAAATATAAAATTTGTATTTCTAAAGGAGAAATTGATTCATATTATATATATTAAAGGTATTTTATACTGGATAATGAAATATAAATGAATGCAAAATAAGCAAACTAAAGCATATCCATAAACCTCAACAGTTCTGAGTGAAGCTGCACAGTATACTGAGCTAAAGGACATCGCCCATACTATATAAATAATAAAATAATTGAATAAAAGCCACTCAACTGGAAAGAAACTCTCTCATACACACACACACACACACACACACACACACACACAATTGTCCTCTAAAGTGAATTACTCTAGGGCGAGAGACAGCAGGAATAAACATCAGGTCTGAGATAAAGACACATGGAGGAAGATGGAGGATGATAACAGGACAAAAGACGAGTCCAGAGCTGCAGGCCTCAAATTACAGATCAATATAACTTTCTGAAACACTGACACCAGACTAAACACCCTGAAAATACAGGACTCAGCATACATTTATTGCCGAAAAATAAAATGCGTTCCTCCGGGTATGTTTTGAGTGTCAAACTGGACACTCTGGACATTTGCACACACCTGAGCATATATTGTGTAGTTCTAATGTACTCCATACATACTGTACACTTCTTAGATCCACTCCTTCCTCTCTTATGCACCGCTTTATGTTTCTGTTAGTACAGATGGGTCTTTTATATTTTTATATTTTGTACTTTTTATTCTACAGCTACTCTATATATCTAAGGGTTTTAAATATTTTGTATTTGTTGTTATTTTCTATTGCATAACTTCTATTTCTATATCTATTTTTTCTGTGTTTACTTCTTATTTTTATTCCATAATTTAGATTATTATTGTTATTATTTTTAAGGTCACAAGTGGTTGTGTAAGCACTTTACTGCACATCATACTATTTCAGACTGTATGTGATCCACTAGAGGGTGCTCTATATTTTTTTGAATCTGAAATGTCACTTAGGGTGTTTTTTGTTGTATGTTTCATACCCACTAGAGGGTGCTGTCCACATTTTTATAAATCTGAAATACGTCACTTAAGGTAAATATAGTTGGATGTTTAAGATGACAAATCCACTGAAGAACGCTGTCCACATTTTTATGAATCTGAAATGCGTTACTTAAGATGCATATAGTTGCATGCTTCAGATGACAAATCTACTAGAGGGTGCTGTCCACATTTTTAAGAATCTGAAATACGTTACTTAAGATACATATATAGTTGATTGTTTCAGATGACAAATCCACTAGAAGGCGCTGTCTACATGTACCCGCACTTTGTCATACATTTCAGATTACAAATCCACAAGAGGGCGCGGTCCATATTTTTGCGAATCTGAAATACATTAAGGTACATACAGTTGCATGTTTCAGAGGACAAATCCACTAGAGGGTGCTGTCCACATTTTTACGAATCTGAAATACGTCACTTAAGGTACATATAGTTGCATGCTTCAGATTACAAATCCACTAGAGGGCGCTGTCCACATTTTTTACGAACCTGAAATACGTTACTTTGGGTACTTTTTGTATGTTTTCCATCACAAATACACTAAAAGGGTATCGTCTTTATTTTGCCAATCTCAAATACGTCACTTAGGGTACGTTTTGTTGCATGTTTCAGATGACAAATCCTCTAGAGGGTGCTGTCCACATTTTTATGAATCTGAAATGCGTTACTTAAGATGCATACAGTAGCATGTTTCAGATGACAAATCCACTAGAGGGCGCTGTCCACATTTTTACGAATCTGAAATACGTTACTTAAGATACATATATAGTTGATTGTTTTAGATGACAAATCCACTAGAAGGCGCTGTCTACATGTACCCGGAGGTTGTCGTACATTTCAGATTCCAAATCCACTAGAGGGCGCTGTCCATATTTTTGCGAATCTGAAATACATTAAAGTACATACAGTTGCATGTTTCAGATTACAAATCCACTAGAGGGCGCTGTCCACATTTTTACAAATCTGAAATACGTTACTTTGGGTACTTTTTGTATGTTTTCCATCACAAATACACTAAAGGGTATTGTCTTTATTTTGCCAATCTCAAATACGTCACTTAGGGTACGTTTTGTTGCATGTTTCAGATGACAAATCCACTAGAAGGCGCTGTCAACATGTACCCGCACTTTTTCATACATTTCAGATGACAAATACACTAGAGGGCGCGGTCCATATTTTTGCGAATCTGAAATACATTAAGGTACATACAGTTGCATGTTTCAGAGGACAAATCCACTAGAGGGTGCTGTCCACATTTTTACGAATCTGAAATACATCACTTAAGGTACATATAGTTGCATGCTTCAGATTACAAATCCACTAGAGGGCGCTGTCCACATTTTTACGAACCTGAAATACGTTACTTTGGGTACTTTTTGTATGTATTACATCACAAATACACTAAAAGGGTATCGTCTTTATTTTGCCAATCTCAAATACGCCACTTAGGGTACGTTTTGTTGTATGTTTCAAAGAACAAATCCACTAGAGGGCGCTGTCTATAATGTTGCAAATCTGATCAAGTTATTCAGGGTACATTTTTGTTGCATGTTTCAGATGACAAATCCACTAGAAGGCGCTGTCAACATGTACCCGGACTTTGTCATACAGTTCAGATGACAAATCCACTAGAGGGCGCTGTCCATATTTTTGCGAATCTGAAATACATTAATTAAGGTACATATAGTTGCATTTTTTAGATGCCAAATCCACTAGAGTGCGCTGTCCACATTTTTACGAATCTGAAATACGTCACTTAAGGTACATATAGTTGAATTTTTCAGATGACAAGTCCACTGAAGAACGATGTCCACATTTTGACGAATCTAAAATACGTCACTTAAGGTACATATAGTTGCATGCTTCAGATTACAAATCCACTAGAGGGCGCTGTCCACATTTTTACGAATCTAAAATACGTTACTTTGGGTACTTTTTGTATGTTTTACATCACAAATACACTAAAGGGTATCGTCTTTATTTTGCCAATCTCAAATACGTCACTTAGGGTCCGTTTTGTTGTCCGTTTCAAAGAACAAATCCACTAGAGGGCGCAGTCTATAATGTTGCAAATCTGATCAAGTTATTCAGGGTACATTTTTGTTGCATGTTTCAGATGACAAATCCACTAGAAGGCGCTGTCTACATGTACCCGGACTTTGTCATACATTTCAGATGACAAATCCACTAGAGGGCGCTGTCCATATTTTTGCGAATCTGAAATACATTAATTAAGGTACATACAGTAGCATGTTTCAGATGACAAATCCACTAGAGGGCGCTGTCCACATTTTTACGAATCTGAAATACGTCACTTAAGGTACATATAGTTGAATGTTTCAGATGACAAGTCCACTGAAGAACGATGTCCACATTTTGACGAATCTGAAATGCGTTACTTAAGGTACATATAGTTGTATACTTCAGATTACAAATCCACTAGAGGGCGCTGTCCACATTTTTACGAATCTAAAATATGTTACTTTGGGTACTTTTTGTATGTATTACATCACAAATACACTAAAGGGTATTGTCTTTATTTTGCTAATCTCAAATACGTCACTTAGGGTACGTTTTGTTGTATGTTTCAAAGAACAAATCCACTAGAGGGCGCAGTCTATAATGTTGCAAATCTGATCAAGTTATTCAGGGTGTGTTTTTGTTGCATGTTTCAGATGACAAATCCACTAGAAGGTGCTGTCTACATGTACCTGGAATTTGTCATACAGTTCAGATGACAAATCCACTAGAAGGTGCTGTCTACATGTACCTGGAATTTGTCGTACATTTCAGATGCCAAATCCACTAGAGGGCGCTGTCCATATTTTTGTGAATCTGAAATATGTCACTTAGGGTACATTTTTTGTACGTCTCTTTTTACACGTCCAGGTGAAGGCAGCGGTTGTTGTACAAATCAGCTAACGAACCATTGAGCTAAACCCTTCCCTAAACACAACCAAAAGTATTTTCGATGCAAATGTAAGAGAAAAGTGCAATGCGAGCTCATAATTTTACCTTGATTTTACATTGCTTTTATCTCTTTTGTGGAAGCGTGCTTTACCGAACTCAAACTCAAGAACTCTGCAGTACAAAAGTTAACTACGAGAAAACCGACCAGAAAGTGTCCATATGGAGACAGATATGGAGACGCAAAAGTATTCATTACAAATAATGCAGCGGTAAGTTGTTATGTGCTGTTTATTTGGTGTTGTACAAAGAAATGGAAATAATTATTTATTTAAAGAATAATATGTCGTTGTAAATATCCTTAGTGTGAAAAGGAACAAAAGTTATTATCGTCATGCTGCCCCCTAGTGTTCATTTAACATACAAACTGCAGTAAAACGTATCTTTAAGTACGTTTTTTGGGGGTTCACATAAATGTAGACTGAAGCAGTATTTCTATTGAGCCTTCAGTCTAAAAACACACTCAAAGATTCATATGCACAGAATTCAGTCTTCAGTAAAACAAAATGGAATAATAAGAATGATTTAGAAGACCATCAACCATGTAAACAGAGCTTAAATCCTTCATTACAGCTTTAAAGTAAAGATCTGATGTCAAGGCTGGATCTGCTGTAATTGTGAAGTGAAACACTGGATGAGCTTTACTCTGAATCTGAGCAGTATTAACTCTACAAAAGCAGCCAAGGGCATCGGCTTTATAATAGACGCTTCATTTGTGGGAAAACATTAATGACAGTATCGCAGGAGATGGAGAGTAATTTATCACACGTACACATAAATCTCTAGCTCAGAGTGATAATCCATCATAAGACCTCATCAATAATTACACATTAACATATGAGCTCATATTGGTATTTGATTAAGAGCTTTAGAGGTATCCTGCATGCATCACTAGAACAGGTTGGTGTACTTTATGATGGATGTTTTTTTAATATTCAACAATAAATCTACAATGATCATAATATAATAGCTTTATTTTCAATATTTTTTTTTTAAATGTTAATATTTAATAAAAAAATGTAAATAAAAAACATCTTTGATAACAACGATAATAATATATACAGTTGAAGTCAGAATTCTTAGATCCCCCACCCTGAATTATTAGCCCCCGTTTATTTTACTCTGTTTAACAGAGAGCAGATTTCTTCAGCACATTTCTAATCATAATAGTGTTAATAACTCATCTCTAATAACTGATTTATTTTCTCTTTGTCATGATGACAGTAAATAATATTAGACTAGATATTCTTCAAGACACTTCTATACAGCTTAAAGTGACATTTAAAGGCTTAATTAGGTTAATTAGGGTAACTAGGCAGGTTAGGGTAATTAGGCAAGCTATTGTATAATGATGGTTTGTTCTGGAGACTATTGAAAACAAATATAGCTTAAAGGGGCTAATAATATTGACCTTAAAATGGTGTTTAAAAAATTAAAGTCATTAAAGTACTTCCTATAATAATTATTATTATACACAATATATTTATGCTTTCCTATATATTATTAGAAATATTTTTACTACCATTAGTTTACATTGCTAAAATATTTGTATTTTTTTAGAATCTAAAAAATACTTAATTACTAAACGTAAATAAAAATAGTATAGTCCGTCGAAAACACACATTTAATGATGATGATAATAATAATAATAATAATAATTATTATTATTATTATTATTATTTTATAATTATTAAAATTATGTATAAATATATAAATTATTATAAATATATAATATATTCTTAAAATAATATATTATTATATTATTATTATATTTATAATATATATTATTATAAAATATATAAAATAATTTATTATTATATTATTTTTATTTTAATAATAATAATTAATATTATTATTATTATTGTGGTTGTTGTTGTTGTTGTTGTTGTTATTATTATTATTATTATTATTATTATTATTATTAACAGTACTAGTATTTTTGTTCAAATTTATTATTTCATTAATTTACAGTAAAATTTAAGCAAACAAATTATTTAAACATCTATTGAACTGCAAATGAAATAATAATAAAAATTATTAATACTATATATTAAACCAATTATTGTAATACTACTAAACTATAAACAAGAACAATTTTTTTTGTTCAAATATTTAATTTTATTTTATTTAACATCAGTAAAACTTTTACGTAAACCAATTATTTCAATACTATTGAACTGCAAATAAAATAATCATTACTATTATTATTATTACTATATATTATAACATTTGCATGTTCTCCCCGTGTTGGTGTGGGTTTCCTCTGGGTGCTCCGGTTTCCTCCACAATCCAAACACATGCGCTATAGGGGAATTAATGAACTAAATTGGCCATATAAGAGTGTGTGAATGGGTGTTGAAGAAGATTTTTTATTCTCTAAAAGTATGTAGTAGTGTGCAGTAAACATGAACCAGGCTAAAGCTGGGTTTGTGTAAGATGAGTTAGCCTGCATAGGAGCAACACTATGACAAGGCTATGCTGAAGAATGGCTGATTATGCAGAATAACTGAATATGTAAAGCACTGACTATATATGTTAAATACTCATATGAAGCTATATCTGTAAAAGGTATTCAGGAGAGTGAGTAACATATTATCAAGTTAATGTACCATCATGACAATGCATGTAAACACTTAGAAGAAGTTGCATCTGAAGTAAAATCTCTGCTGTGTTGCTTATGTAGACCTGAGCTAGCAGGAACATACACTTCACCTTTCAATAATGTAAAAACGTATCCAAGGATGGTCAGAAGTTAAAATGAGAACACCTAGAGGTGTTCACAAAATACTTCAGAGTTGTCCAGGAGAGACTTCAGAGGTCTGCTCTGCACCTTCTCGGCTTTATTATGCTGAATAGTCTATTTTTTGGTGTTCAAAATCTTCTGTCTGATGATCGAGGTTCATTGATCAAAAGGCCAGCAACTACAACTAGTGTTTCCCAGTACTGGGTTGCAGCTGGAAGGTCAACCGCTGTGTAAACATATGCCGGAATAGTTAGTGGTTCATTGCACTGTGGCGAACAATGATAAATAAGGGACTACGCTGAAGAAAATTGAATGAATAAATACATTAAACTAATTATTATAATACTACTAAACTATAAACAACAACAGCAATAATAACATCAGTAATGTCTACTGTAAAACCCCAGAAACCACATCATTTAAAATGTAGCTCTAGCAATTAGTAAAAACCCCTATAGCAACCAAATGATACACCCTAGCAACCATCAGCCCCCCCAAAAAAATCCCTCAGCATCAGCCTGTAGAGTTCAGAAGGAGGAGGTGAAAGTGAACACAGCAGGAAGAGCAGATCTCTGCACATCTGAGCTCTCCTGCAGCTCTTTCTCTCTGTTCACTGTTTCCAGATCAGTGCTGCTGCTCGAGGGAGACTCTCAAAGAGACATCCAGCCATTACACTTACACAGACTCCTTTCAGAGACAAACTGGAGCCTTTTCACATGTGCGTGTTTCTCCTCAGCAGCAGAAGTGTAGTTGGTAAACTCAGAGCGCAGTGAATGGGAGAGCACAACAAATCATTATTTACAATCCTATTAGCTGAAATAATGACAGAAAAACTCCAGGACGGTGTTATCAAGACTTTCAGAAAGAGGAAAACAATAGTGTGAGACTGATAACGCCAGCCAGAGGAGAGAATAATGCCAGATTTACTGTCCTGCCCCCATACACACTACATTACACACACAGCACACATATATATACATATAATACACACATAAATACATATAAATGTGCATGTCTTTTTAATCTAAACATTAAAAACTTTCAAGGATTTAAAATGCTGATGCGCATTAAATGCTTCATAACAGACTGTGAAAAGGGTCCACACTGAGCAATGTTGTGTGTGAAACTGATATCAGAGAATCACTGCATTTGACCTTCAATAACACAATTATAATGGCTCACGACAATCACATTTATGACGGATTGATGACAAGTTATTTTGTCTTGCTAATGTCAAGTTGGGATGACAAAGACAAAATCAGGTTGTGGTGGATTTGTTTACGTCACATTGTCAAACTTTTCTGGCGCATCTACCTTCCATTTGACAGGTAGATTTATTATTTATAAATCACAGGTACATTATTTTATTATTATTATTATTATTATTATTATTATTATTATTATTATTATTATTATTATTATTATTATTATTATTACACAGTGGATGCTCTTCCGGCAGCAACCCAGTACTAGGAAAGACCCATACACACTCATTCACACACACACACACACACTCCTACGGCCAATTTAGTTAATCAATTCCCCTATAGCGCATGTGTTTGGACTGTGGGGGAATCCAGAGCACCCGGAGGAAACCCACTCCAACACAGCGAGCAGGGGTGGACTTAACTAATAAGCGAGGTAAACAGCTGCTTAGGGCCCTAGGTATGTAGTGTCCCCGACTAATGCCAAGAAGCCTGTAATCACAGGGCTCGAAATTGCGACCATTTTGGCTGCATATGCATCTGAAATTTTATATATGCAACCCCAAAATATATTTGGGAGCATTTGTGTGAGTGCATATAATTGTTGTGTGCGACCGGTTTTTATTGCAGAATGTTCACTGTGAGCATGGATTTAGGAGACATTCATGCAGAATGCATCTTTGCACTTGAAACGCAGTGCTCGGGAATAGTTTAAAACTGTTGTCATGTCAACTTGCTGCAGTAAACAAAGACGGCTTGCCTTCGCGCTCTTCTTATTGGCCCACTGCTCTAGAACTGAAGGTGAATGGATTGGTTAATATCAGTAGTCAATCACCCAGTCAATGCCTTCTGGCTTGGGATGACAGGGAGAGTCAGCGTTGCCAACTTAGCAATTTTGTTGCTAGAATTAGCAACTTTTCATACTACCCTAGCAAGTTTTGTTTCAAAAAGCACCTAGCAACAAATTTAGAAATTTTTAACATTCGATGGCTACTTTTAGCAATTTTTTAAACGTGACTCAAAAGAGAAGCAGCTGCAGGCTTCACTCAACACACACGTATCACATTCAAGTCAAATTGCTAGCTCAGATTGTCTTTCATTTACTGATATTTGTTAACATGTATAATTGTTGGTAATCTAGGTAGCAATAAATTCCAATAGTGCTATAATTGTTGTCACTTTCACATATGTGTAAAAAGAGTAAGCAATCAAGCTGTGATTATTTAAAAGAATGTTCATTATCAGTGTTATATATATATATATATATATATATATATATATATATATATATATATATATATATATATATATATATATATATATATATATATATATATATATATTCAGATGCAAAAACCTCTAAATGCCACCTGAAATGTTCTCCTAAAATTAAAATTTTTGTCAGACATTGAGCTTTTTTCCTTTGTTTGCTTTTGGTAAAATAGAAAAATGTCTGTTGATGTTTTACAATATAATTTGTTTTACATATTTTACTTGTGTAACTATTTTACATAGACTAAAGTGGATAAAATCATAAAGTCATAAAGTTTGCATTAGATGGATCGGGATGATTGCTAAATGAAGCAGAGTCTTTCACATCTGCTGGAGAAACAGAGCGAGTGTCTCCTCATTTACAGAAACAGAGTCTGAAAGCACATTTGTTTTTAATGTGGCGTATCAATGGAGCATCAGCACCACACCTGCTGTCCTACACCGGTCTCATGAGAGAAGCTCTTCACGCTCAGAAATAAATACAAAAAAATAGAGTGAGCGATCAGTATCTGAAAGCCTTTATCCATCATTACAGTAAGACTCTTTTGAAAATCCACAGCATGAAATACACTATCAAACTATCTAGCGTTCAGACAGCAGCAGCATCTGAAACACAACAGCAGCAGATCAGTGAAGCTCTGACAGCAAAAACCTCACTAAGATCAAATTACTTCTGATGCATTGCAACATGATAGGCTTGTCTTCCTGAACGTGACGTCTGGCAGAAGGAAGAGCACTGCTGACATCAGTTTATGACATTACTGGTAATTGCTCGGACTGATGGACCATTAGAGCGATCACAAAACAATCTGCGGCACTGATTGTGTCATCAATGTGAAGCTTTGCCGGTTTCCTCAGATGGTTTAAGGGTTGATCATCTAAACTACTGTCACTGGAACATTACACTGGCCTCTTAAGTATTTCCAAAAACCACAATAAAATAATGACAGAATAACTAAAAATGAACAATGATAGACCAAATCATAGAACCAAAAATATACAGAATGATAGAACCAATGTCAGAGCAAAATAACCACATTATATAGAACAATAGAACCAAAGACAAAGCAATAGAACCAATGATAGAGCAATAGAACCAATGATAGAGCAATAGAACCAATGACAATGCAATAGAACCAATGACAATGCAATAGAACCAATGATAGAGTAATAGAACCAATGACAATGCAATAGAACCAATGACAATGCAATAGAACCAATGATAGAGAATAGAACCAACGATAGAGCAATAAAACCAATGATAGAGTAATATAACCAATGATAGAGTAATATAACCAATGACAATGCAATAGAACCAATGATAGAGCAATATAACCAATGATAGAGTAATAAAACCAATGATAGAGTAATATAACCAATGACAATGCAATAGAACCAATGATAGAGAATAGAACCAACGATAGAGCAATAAAACCAATGATAGAGTAATATAACCAATGACAATGCAATAGAACCAATGATAGAGCAATAGAACCAATGACAATACAATAGAACCAATGATAGAGCAATAGAACCAATGACAATACAATAGAACCAATGATAGAGCAATAGAACCAATGACAATGCAATAGAACCAATGACGAAGCAATAGAACCAATGACAAAGCAATAGAGCCAACAATAGACAGAACAATAAAACCAATGACAA
This sequence comes from Danio aesculapii, assembly GCF_903798145.1. Classification (NCBI taxonomy): domain Eukaryota; kingdom Metazoa; phylum Chordata; class Actinopteri; order Cypriniformes; family Danionidae; genus Danio; species Danio aesculapii. Next base: position 2,125,695 of record NC_079450.1, on the reverse strand, counting down.
CGTGATAGAACCAATGATAGATAGATTTACAGATCTAATGCCAGAGTAATAGAACCAACGATGATATATTGACAGTACCAATGATGGTGATGGTGAACCAATGTTGGATGGAATAATAGATCCAATGTCAAAGCAACAAAACCAACAATAGACAGAATGACAGAACCAATAGTTGGTCCCTTCTCCATCCTTCTCACATGTAAAACTGGAACCAATGAAAAAGCAATAGATCTAATGTTAAAACCAATGAAAAAGCAATAGATCCAAGGTTAAAACCAATGACAAAGTGATAGATCCAATGAAGAAGTGATAGAACCAACGATAGACATAATAATAGAACCAATTATGGAGTGAAAGAACCAACAATAGGTAGAATGATAGAACCAGTGATGCAGTGATAGAAACAACGATAGGCAGAATGATAGAACCAATGATGGAGTGAAACAACCAACAATAGGCAGAATGATAGAACCAATGATGGAGTGAAAGAACCAACAATAGGCAAAATGATAGAACCAATGATGGAGTGATAGAACCAGCAATAGGCAGAATGTTAGAACCAGTGATGGAGTGATAGAAACAATGATAGGCAGAATAATAGAACTAATGATGGAGTGAAAGAACCAACAATAGGCAGAATGATAGAACCAATGATGGAGTGAAAGAACCAACAATAGGCAGAATGATAGAACCAATGATGGAGTGATAGAACCAACAATAGGCAAAATGATAGAACCAATGATGGAGTGATAGAACCAGCAATAGGCAGAATGTTAGAACCAGTGATGGAGTGATAGAACCAGCAATAGGCAGAATGTTAGAACCAGTGATGGAGTGATAGAAACAATGATAGGCAGAATGATAGAACCAATGATGGAGTGAAAGAACCAACAATAGGCAAAATGATAGAACCAATGATGGAGTGATAGAACCAACGATAGACATAATAATAGAACCAATGATGGAGTGAAAGAACCAGCAATAGGTAGAATGATAGAACCAGTGATGGAGTGATAGAAACAACGATAGGCAGAATGATAGAACCAATGATGGAGTGATAGAACCAGCAATAGGCAGAATGTTAGAACCAGTGATGGAGTGATAGAACCAGCAATAGGCAGAATGTTAGAACCAATGATGGAGTGATAGAACCAGCAATAGGCAGAATGTTAGAACCAGTGATGGAGTGATAGAAACAATGATAGGCAGAATGATAGAACCAATGATGGAGTGATAGAACCAGCAATAGGCAGAATGTTAGAACCAGTGATGGAGTGATAGAAACAATGATAGGCAGAATGATAGAACCAATGATGGAGTGATAGAACTAATAACAGAGAGAAAGATAAGAGCTAATGACCTAAAGATAAAACCAACAACAGATAAAATGATAAACCAAAGATGAAGTGATAGAACCAATGATAGGCAGGCAGAATGACAGAACCAATGATGTAGTAATAGAACTAACATAAGAGAGAAAGAGAAGAGCTAATGACCTAGTGATAAAACCAACAATTAATAAAGTGATAGAACCAATGACAGATTGACAAAGCCAATGATATAGAATCATAGAACCGCTGACAGAGCGATAGAACCAATGACAAGTATAAAACCAACAACTGAAAGAATGATAGAACCATTGACTAAGTGACAGAACCAAGGGTATACAGAGTGATAGAACCAATAACAGAGCAATATAACCAACAGAATGATAGAACCAATGATAGATATACAATAGAAGCAATAACGAAGCGATAGAACCAACCATTTTTAGAACACAGAACCGATAGAGTGATAAAAACAATAAGGCAGAGGTAAAGAACTAGAGAGTTTTGAATAAAGGTACTGCAGTTAAAATGGATACCATCTTTCCTGGATATATGGCCAAGAAGAAGAGCGGGCCAAAAACAGAACCCTGAGGGACACCAATGGCAACTGTATATGGGCTTTTTTATGGTAAAGTAAATTCACTGTGGTATAATTGTCAAGATGTTGAGCGCTGGTCAGATTGTAGCGCAGATGCTCTAGTACACCAGCAGCTCTTCCTAATGTTCTGCTCTCCTGAGGTGGCTGTCATTATCAATTAATGCATGTAAGCATTCTCATTAAAGTGCCCTGACATGTCGAGCGAATCCATGGTACAACTCCAGCGTAACGAGGACTCTGAAAATACTGTGTTATTTCTAGAGCGGAATATGAGCAGGAGGTCTGCATTTGGATGCCGTCCCAGAATCAGGATCTGGTGTGGGACGTCTGCCGCCCGCAGCTCATCTCTCTGCTGCTTGACCAGTAATTACATTAGCAGCTAACGCCCAGAGCGCCGTCTTTCAAATGCTAATTCCAGCCAACCTGCAGCAGAGAGTCTAATGGCTTTTATTGGAGTTATTGGTGGATGTAGATCTGAGCGAACGAAGGGCCAGTGGAAATGAATCAGCTTGAAATAATTGGTGAAATTAAAACTGCGGCCATTGTGCACTGCGTTTGCTCGTGACCGTGAGAGCTAATCGCCACTTAACGTCCATTGTGGATTTCATGAGTTAATGTCAGAGGAGGCTCAGAAAACATTAAGATATTAAGATTAAGAGACATTAGGATAAGGACATGCTCATGTGTTAAGAAGACAGATGAAGAACATTTACATGTGCATGGCATTAGATACAGTGCATCCGGAAAGTATTGATAGCGCTTCACTTTTTCCACAGTTGTTGATGTTACAGCCTTATTGCACAATGGATTAAATTCATTGATTTCCTCAACATTCTACACACAATCCCCCATAATGACAATGTGAAAAAAAGAGTTTTTAAAATTGTTGCAAATTTATTAAAAATAAAAGAGCTGAAAATAATCACATGTACATCAGTATTGGCAGACTTTGCTCAATACTTTGTTGATGCACCTTTGGCAGCGATTACAGCCTCAAGTCTTTCTGAATATGATGCCACAAGCTCGGCACGCCTGTCTTTGGGAATTTTGGCCCGTTCCTCTTTGCAGTACCTCTCAAGCTCTATCAGGTTGGATGGGAAGCGACGGTGTACAGCCATTTTCAGATCTCTCCAGAGATATTCAATAGGATTTAGGTCTGGGCTCTGGCTGGGCCACTCAAGGACATTCACCGAGTTGTTGTGAAGCCACTCCACTGATATTTTGGCGGTGTGCTTTGGGTCATTGTCCTGCTGGAAGATGAACCGTCGCCCCAGTGTGAGGTCAAGAGCACTCTGAAGCAGGTTTTCATTCAGGATGTCTCTGTACATCGCTGCATTCATCTTTCCCTCTATCCTGACTAGTCTTCCAGTTCCTGCTGCTGAAAAACATCCCCACAGCATGATGCTGCCACCACCATGCTTCACTGTAGGGATGGTTTTAGCCTGGTGATGAGCGCTGCCTGCTTTTCTCCAAACGTAACGCCTGGCATTCACTCAGAAGAGCTCAGTTTGAGTCTCATCAGAGCAGAGAGTTTAGTTTCTTCTGAGAGTCCTTCAGATGCCTTTTGGCAAATTCCAGGCGGGGAGTGTCTTCCTTCTGGCCACTCTACCATACAGGCCTGATTGGTGGATTGCTGCACAGATGGTTGTCCTTCTGTAAGATTCTCCTCTCTCCACAGAGGAACACTGGAGCTCAGACAGAGTGACCATCGGGTTCTTGATCACCTCCCTGACTGAGGCCCTTCTCCCCGATCACTCAGCTTAGATGGCCGGCCAGCTCTAGGAAGAGTCCTGGTGGTTCAAACATCTTCCACTTACGGATGATGGAGGCCACTGTGCTCATTGCAACTGTCAGAGCAGCAGAGATGTTTCTGTAACCTTCCCCAGCCTTGTGCCTCGAGACAATCCTGTCTCAGTGGTCTACAGACAATTCCTTTGTCTTCATGCTTGATTTGTGCTTTGACATGCACTGTCAACCCTGGGACCTTATATAGACAGGTGTCATGTCCAATCAACTAAATTAACCACAGGTGAACGCCAGTGAAGCTGCTGAAACATCTCAAGAATGATCAGTGAAAACAGAATGTAGCTGAGCTCAATTAAGAGCTTCATGCCAAAGGCTGTCGATACTGATGTGATTTTTCAGCTTTTTTGTTTGTAATAAATTTAAAAAAACTCTTGTTTCACATTGTCAATATGGGACACTTTTTATCTGATAAGAAAAACACTACATAAACTACAATGCAAACAGATTTAGTGAGTAAAATCTGCACATGCGCTTCATCCAACCCAGGCTCATTTTGAATACGTACCCATATATTAGTGGTTGCACTGACTAGTCAACTAATCAACTAGTTGACTTTAATGCTCTGCCGTGATACTTTTTGATTGACGTCGACAAGTCACGCTGCGCAAATTACGTGGATTGACCTGAACTACATGCCAGATTTACACACAAAGGTAGGTTCAGTGAATGAAACTATCCTCGCCAGGACGTTACGTACGTCAGGACGTTACGTACTGCTGACGCACCATAGAAGGATACGTGAACAAAAGATGGACAATTCGCATTTCGTAAATACATAACAGTGGTAATGTTGCATTGTTTTTGCAGCGTGTTATGAGCTGTCAAACAGCATGTAAATATATTTTTCCAGCAAACAAATCACAAATTGTGGCGTGTTAAAAATATTTGTGCCTTGTGTTTTATTAATGACGTCACCAGCGACTAGTCGACATTGACTCGACTTTAATAGCATAAAAAGCCGACTTCCAAATATCTAAAAAGTTCAACCCCTAGTATGTGCACAACTGGATACACGTTTGATCTGATAAGGAAAATGTGCATTAACTACAATGTAAACAGATTTATTGAGTAAAGTCAGTGCATGCACTTCATCCAACCCAGGCTCATTCTGAACACGTACCCCTATATACATTTCTGGAGAGTTTAAAACATCCCAGGAGATACATTTTTTTTTTTGTCAGTTTTTGTTTTCGCGAATCCACCAGTGGGTGCGATAAACGCTTTTTGAGATCTCAAATCCACCAGAGGCCACTGTCGACTGACTGACTGACTGACTGACTGTTCAACTGACCCACCCTCCTCTTTCCCTAAACCCAACCAATAGTGTTTTCAAAGCAATCCAGAAAAAGAAAAGCCTGATTTTTACCACAATTTCAGATTTTACCATGTTTTCACTCTGTTGTTTACTTGTTTATTTTATTTTTGGCTTTTGTTTTTGTCTTGCCTGCTTTCTGGAAGCATTCTTCGCCGGACTAAAACCCTGTCATCGCGGTGAACTCTACTCCAGGTCACAAGCACACCAACGTACGCGGCGAGCTACTGAGCAAACTGGTCACAGAGGAAAAGCCGTCCATACAGAGTCACACCAGTGGTGTTTTAAAGATGAAATGCAGCCATACGTACCTCTGGCTACATAATTCACGATCTCCAAAAATGTATACAGGGGGACGTTTTCAGAATGAGCCCTTGTTGGCTTCATCGGTGTGTTTGATGTGGTGTAGTTTCTGACGGGTGATGTTCGGATATAAATGTGTGTTCAGGGACATTGCATTAATGTTAGTTTGCAGCTTTCCATTGCTGCAGATCTGAAATGCTGTTGTGCTGATGGTAAAAGGCCTCAGCCCTCCGTCAGTCCTTCATCACAGTGCTTCAGTATTATTATTCTGCTATTATTATTCACTCCAGAACTGTCTTGAGCATCTGTATGCGCTCCCGTCTTACACCTCCAGAAGCCACCGCATTCATTGCATTTCGTCTTCTGAGGCGCAGCTCATATAATTGAGAAGAGTGGAAAATCCCAACAGAGCATTAACCTACACTTCTCTAACTCGTATTAGCTCCAGTTGATCAGGACGAAGTGATTTTGTTCTCTTTTGTTTCTCATTGACTGGAAATGCTGCTTTATACACTAATGTTTTATGCCACGTTCCAGTTTTGCATATAAATCATTATATAGAAATATAACTACTGTCCTCATACACTTGAAAACACAGGCTGAGTGAGAATTCAGGTTAAGAAAGCAGAGTAAAGTGCATCCTGTGAGTGAATAACATGGTATTTTGAGATGATGTGCAAAATTACAGTCTTCTGGAAACACATCACTGAGTAAATAGTGCTGCAGGTGAGCCGCTCTCATTCTCTTCCTGTCAGCTTGTCATTTAGCATCAACTCTCTACTGGGTTGAATTTCAATGAGGGACAGAATGAGATAAATACTTTATGTAAATCCTCAGTGACAAAAACCTGATGAATTTCATAAGCGGCACCTGCCTTCTGCTCGCTGGCCTCATTCCCTCTATCACGTCTTACTTTCACTATGACACGTCATAAATTAAAGCTCACTGCTCTTTTCACAGCAACATTCAACAAACTCATTACTTATACTGTCATGCATTGCATTTTTGGTTAATTTTCAATGCAATTCAACCAAGTTTGTGGCCCATTTATGTCAAATAAAGTAAATTAAATCGCACAGACACTTGTTTAAACTGAAAATGCAACAACTTTAAAAATGAATTTCAAATGCTTAAATATATATTTCAAGGCAAATTAAAATGCATACTGTATATAAATGCACGTCATAAAGAAAGTTTATATGTGCCAATGCGTGCTTAAATGTGCCATAATTAAATGTCATAACGTATGCTTAAATGAGTCATAATGCATGTTTAATGTGTCATAATGCATGCTTGAATGTGCAATAATAATGCATGTTTGTGTCATAATACATGTTTAAATGGTGTCATAATGCATGTTTAAAATGTGCAATAATAATATTGGTTGTTTAATGTGTCAATGCATGATTTAATGTGCAATATTAATGCATGTTTAATGTGTCATAATACAGGTTTGAATGTGTCATAATGCATGTTTAAATGTGCAATAATAACATTGCATGTTTAATGTGTCAATACATGTTTAAATGCGTTATAATGTATGCTTAAATGTGTTAATGCATGATTAAATGTGTCACAACGCATGCTTAAATGTGTCAATGCATGTTTAAATGTGTCACAACGCAAGCTTAAATGTGTCAATGCATGTTTAAATGTGTCACAACGCATGCTTAAATGTGTCAATGCATGTTTAAATGTGTCACAACGCATGCTTAAATGTGTCAATGCATGTTTAAATGTGTCACAACGCAAGCTTAAATGTGTCAATGCATGTTTAAATGTGTCACAACGCATGCTTAAATGTGTCAATGCATGTTTAAATGTGTCACAACGTATGCTTAAATGTGTCAATGCATGATTAAACGTGCAATAAAAATGCATGTTAAACGTGTCATAATACATGTTTTAATGTGTCAATGCATGTTTAAATGTGCAATAATAATGCATGTTTAACGTGTCATAATACATTTAAATGTGTCAATAATAATATTTAAATGCATATTTAAATGTATCAATGCATGTTTAAATGTGTCATAATGCATGTTTAAATGTCAATGCATGTTTAAAATGTGCAATAATAATATTGGTTGTTTAATGTGTCAATGCATGATTTAATGTGCAATATTAATGCATGTTTAATGTGTCATAATACAGGTTTGAATGTGTCATAATGCATGTTTAAATGTGCAATAATAACATTGCATGTTTAATGTGTCAATACATGTTTAAATGCGTTATAATGTATGCTTAAATGTGTTAATGCATGATTAAATGTGTCACAACGCATGCTTAAATGTGTCAATGCATGTTTAAATGTGTCACAACGCAAGCTTAAATGTGTCAATGCATGTTTAAATGTGTCACAACGCATGCTTAAATGTGTCAATGCATGTTTAAATGTGTCACAACGCATGCTTAAATGTGTCAATGCATGTTTAAATGTGTCACAACGCAAGCTTAAATGTGTCAATGCATGTTTAAATGTGTCACAACGCATGCTTAAATGTGTCAATGCATGTTTAAATGTGTCACAACGTATGCTTAAATGTGTCAATGCATGATTAAACGTGCAATAATAATGCATGTTTAACGTGTCATAATACATGTTTTAATGTGTCAATGCATGTTTAAATGTGCAATAATAATGCATGTTTAACGTGTCATAATACATTTAAATGTGTCAATAATAATATTTAAATGCATATTTAAATGTATCAATGCATGTTTAAATGTGTCATAATGCATGTTTAAATGTCAATGCATGTTTAATGTGTTCTAATGCATGTTTAAATGTGTCAGTGCATTTTAAAATGTGCCACAATGTATTTTTAAATGTGTCATAATGCATGTTTAAATGTCGCAATGCATGTTTAATGTGTCCTAATGCATGTTTAAACGTGTCATCATGCATGTTCAATTGTGCCACAGTGTATTTTTAAATGTGTCATAATGCATGTTTAAATGTCGCAATGCATGTTTAAATGTATCAATGCATGTTTAATTGTGTCAATGCATTTTTAAATGTGCCACAATGTATTTTAAAGTGTCAAAATGCATGTTTAAATGTCATAATACATGTTTAATGAGTCCTAAAGCATGTTTAAATGTGTCATAATACATGTTTATATGTATCGATGCATGTTTAAATGTGTCAATGCATGTTTAATGTGTCCTAATGCATGTTTAAATGTGTCATAATACATGTTTAAATTTGTCATTATGCATGTTTAAATGTGTCAAACATATTCAAATGTGCCACAATGCATTTTAAATGTCATTATGCATGTTAAATGTGTCATAATGCATGTTTAAATGTGTCAATGCATATTCAAATGTGTCCTAATGCATTTTTAAATGTGTCATAGTGCATGTTTAAATGTGTCCTAATGCATGTTTAAATGTGTCATAATGCATGTTTAAATGTGTCAATGCATATTTAAATGTGTCAATGCATATTCAAATGTGTCCTAATGCATTTTTAAATGTGTCATAGTGCATGTTTAAATGTGTCCTAATGCATGTTTAAATGTGTCAATGCATGTTTAAATGTGTCAATGCATATTCAAATGTGTCCTAATGCATTTTTAAATGTGTCATAGTGCATGTTTAAATGTGTCCTAATGCATGTTTAAATGTGTCAATGCATGTTTAAATGTGTCAATGCATGTTTAAATGTGTCATAATGCATGTTCAATCGTGCCACAATGTATTTTTAAATTTATCATAATGCACGTTTAAAAGTGTCATTATGCATGTTGTGTCATAGTGTGTCATAATGAATGTTTAAAATGTGCAATAATAGTAATGCATGTTTAAAATGTTCCACAATGCTTGTTTAAATGTGCATGTTTAAAAGGGTCATAAAGCACGTTTAAACATGCCAGACAATGCATGTTTACGTTATGTATAGATGCATGTACTGTAACAATGTGGGTCAATGTACACTTGCATTATATAAATGCCTGACATAATGCATATTTAGATCCTTTATATATATATTTGATTTATATTTAAGTGCTTTTAGCCTGCATACTAGTGTTTTATAATGGGGTTTTGCAATTCATGAGGTCTTTAGTAAAAATAACTTGAAGGTTGAACATGATGTTCTGGCACAATCTGCACTCTTCACATACTAAATATTCATATCCATGTACTTATTAGAAACATACATTTTTAAACTAGGTTTAGTCAGAGACTGCGGTTAAAATGTACAAATCAGGTTTTCTGTATGGCTGTGTAATTCACAGAGCAATGCAACATTTTCAGGTTATCATCTGTTTATGTTTATTCCAGTTCTTTTTTTTTGTCACAAACTAACCCCCCTCCCCCTCCCCCTCCCCCATCAAAAAAAAAAAAAAAACATTGGAAATTTTCATAAGAGCCAGCAGTCAATCAGTAACATGAGCCACAGCACATTTAAGATAATTGCAAAAATAAAATGCAGTAAAATAAATAAATGCAATAAATAAATAAATAAATAAATAAATGCAATAAATAAAATAAAATGCAAAAATATAAATAAAATGCAATAAAAAATAAAACACAATAAATAAATAAATGCAATAAAATAAAATGCAATAAAATAAATAAATAAATGCAAAAATATAAATAAAATAAAAATAAAATGCAATTAATAAATAAATGCAAAAATATAAATAAAATGCAATAAAATAAATAAATATATAAATAAATAAATAAATACATAAATGCAAAAATAAAATTAAAATAAAATAAAAATTAAATGCAATAAATAAATAAATGCAAAAATATAAATAAAATGCAACAAAATAAATAAATAAATAAATGCAAAAATATAAATAAAATGCAACAAAATAAATAAATAAATAAATAAATGCAAAAATATAAATAAAATGCAACAAAATAAATAAATAAATAAATGCAAAAATATAAATAAAATGCAACAAAATAAATAAATAAATAAATAAATAAATGCAAAAATATAAATAAAATGCAACAAAATAAATAAATAAATAAATGCAAAAACATAAATAAAATGCAATAAAATAAATAAATAAATAAATAAATGCAAAAATATAAATAAAATGCAATAAAATAAATAAATAAATAAATGCAAAAATATAAATAAAATGCAATAAAGTAAATAAATAAATAAATAAATGCAAAAATATAAATAAAATGCAATAAAATAAATTAAATAATAATATGCAATAAAATAAATAAAAATAAAATGCAATAAATAAATAAATAAATGCAATAAAGTAAAATGCAATAAAATAAATAAATAAATGCAATAAAATAAATAAATAAATGCAATAAAATAAATATTCTGCAAAGAATTAAATAAAAATAAAATAAAATAAATTGCAAGTAAATGCAATGTAATTAAATGCAATAGAATAAAACAAAAAATGCAAGCAAAATAACCCCAAAAATGAAAAGCGCTTTGAATTACTATTGTGTATGAAATGTGCTATTTAAATAAACTTGCCGTGCAAATGCAAAAAAAATTGTCTATAAGATTTTGTTTTGATTGGCCACAGACACAGAAAGCAACATATTCCACTGTATTTGAAGAGAATCTACAGATGAATCTGTGTTATGCTCAAATGATCAGTCTCTGCTCATTCAGTCCTCTACTAAAACACTGCAGTTCCAGTGAGCGTGTGTTCTTCTTTACTGCTCAATTAAACATGAACACCACAGTCTCGCATTACACACAGATGCAGACGCTCACTGGACACACACCAGCAGCAGAAGACATTTTCCAAAAGCTCAGCTCATCAGTGCTGGGCTGATGTTTTTGACCGCTGCGTGTTCGACAGGCGACAGTAAAATAGGTCCCAATCTGAACTGACAGCACTTCTGCTCCACTTCTGACTGAAGAACAGAGAGATAAAGTGTCCTGGAAAGGCTTTACTTAAGAAAGAGGAAAAACACTTCTGCTTTCATTAATGAAACATGCTGGACCCTGCAGAATTATCAGTATACTAGACAAGAACACAAGCAGATCAGGGCATTTACAGGAGAGCAAATCTGCTTTTAATAGAAGACTGAAAGATTTAATATAGTTCGACGATTTTGGATTGTCAAGTTTATTTATTTTCTTAGTCCCTTTATTCATCAGGGGTCGCCACAGTGGAATGAACCGCCAACTGTTCCAGCATATGTTTTACACATTTGATGCCCTTCCAGCCGCAACCCAGTACTGGTAAACACTCATACACATTCACACACACACACTACAGCCAATTTAGTTCATCAATTCCCCTATAGTGCATGTGTTTGGACTGTGGGGGAAACCGGAGCACCTGGAGGAAACCCACGCCAACACAGGGAGAACATGCAAACTCCACACAGAAATGACAACTGACCCAACCGGGACTCGAACCAGCGACCTCCTTGCTGTGAGGCCACAGTACTAACCACTGAGGGACTGTACCGCCCCAGATTTATGATTTTCAAGCTTAAATTTATGTTCAAGCACATTTAAAAAAATAACCAGTGTTGTCTCAAAGTGATGTAAATAAATAAATAAACTGCAATAAACAAACAGCAGTAAAATAAAAAGCGGTTTACTTCATTAAATCAAAATTAAAGTAAACAAATAATAAAGGGAGAAAATAATGTCAAATATAGTAAAAAGAGTCTCTCACTGACCCTCACGTTGTCCGGATGGAGACCGCCGGGGTGTTTGTCCATGTACTGACACAGATCTGTGTGCTGGAGAAAAAACACACACATCACACAGAGAAAAAACACACACATCACACAGAGAAAAAAACACACACATCACACAGAGAAAAAAACACACACACAGCACACAGAAAAAAACACACACATCACACAGAGAAAAAAACACACACACAGCACACAGAAAAAAACACACACAGCACACAGAGAAAAAAACACACACATCACACAGAGAAAAAACACACACATCACACAGAGAAAAAAACACACACAGCACACTAATGGTTCATTAAATGCATTTAAAGACGTCTTATTGTTCAATTGTCTCATTTCATATTTAATTATTTCATAGAATTTTTATTGCATTCCAGATTTACAACATTATTATTATTAGTACAGATAAAATTAGAGACATTTGAAAATTCTGCTTATATATATAGACATCTATACATTCAAGACTGGAATTATTCATACATTAAAATTAAAATGACTTAATGTTGATTAAATGTAAATTTGTACATCGTCTTATTATCTTTCAGGAGAAGCCGGTGTCATTTATGCTAAAAAAAACAACTCGCTGGTTTAATAAAAGTAACCTTTAGTCAGAATTTGCCAGGGCCCCCACATGCTTATGCTATTTGTTTTTTAATCAACATAATAGCAAAGTTTAAACTTCACAATAATTAAGAAGGATGAGAATGATCTGAAGATGATTAATGAGAATGACTAAAGACGAAAAATGAACAAACTACCTACAGGTGAAGTCAGAATTATTATTCGCCCCCTTTGAATTTTATTTCTTTACTTTTAAATATTTCCCAAATGATGTTGAACAGATTCAGGAAATATTTTTTCTTCTGGAGAAAGTCTCATTTGCTTTATTTCAGCTAGAATAAAAGCAGTCCGCTAAATTATTAGCCCCTTTAAGCTATATTTGTTTTCAATAGTCTCCAGAACAAACCATCATTATACAATAACTTGCCCAATTTAGCCTAACCTGCCTAGTTAACCTAATTAACCTAGTTAAGCCTTTAAATGTCACTTTAAGCTGTATAGACGTGTCTTGAAGAATATCTAGTCTAATATTATTTACTGTCATCATGGCAAAGAGAAAATAAATCAGTTATTAGAGATGAGTTATTAAAACTATTATGATTAGAAATGTGTTGGAGAAATCTGTTCTCCGTTAAACAGAAAATGGGGAAAATATAAAGAGGGGGGCTAATAATTCATGGGGCTAATAATTCTGACTTCAACTGTATATAATACCTATATAATAATACAGTACTGTATGCAAGTAAGCGTTGTCTGTCAAAACAGTAGAAGATTATCCTACTTCAATATGTGACATCCAATAAAGGTTGGCACAAAAGTAATCTAAATGTAATCAAAAGTAGTCAAATTACGTTAGCATAAATGTGTAATCTAACAGATTATATTACTGAATAATAATTTTGTTTTGTAAGTTGTAATCAGTATCTTAAACTAAATATAAAAACTAAAATAAAATGACCAAATGCAATAAATTAAAATGCAATTAAATGCAATAATAAGCAAAAACATAAAATCAAATGAAATGAAATAATATGCAATAAAAATAAAATAAATAAAATAGGACCAAATACAATACAATGCAATAAAATGAAATAAAATCCAACAAACTAAAAAAATAAAAAAGGACCAAATGCAATGCAATGCAATAAAATAAAATAAAACAAAATAATATGCAGTAAAATAAAGAAATAAAATAAAATGGGAGCAAATGCAATAAAAATCTAATAAAATAGAACCAAATGTAATGCAATTAAACAAAATAAAATGTTTAAATAAAATAGGACCAAATGCAATGCAATAAAATAAAATAAAATGCAATAAAATAAAAATAGGACCTAATGCAATACAATAAAATAATAAGACCTAATGCAATGCAATAAAATAAAATGCAATAAAATGAAAAAGGACCAAATGCAATTCAATAAAAATGTAGTAAAATTAAATGAAATAAACAAAATAAAATAAAATAAAATAGGACCAAATACAAATTCAATAAAATAAAATGTAGTAAAATTAAATGAAATAAACAAAATGCAAAGCAAAGCAATAAAATAAAAATAAAAAGTAAAATGAAAGAAAATAAAATAGGACCAATTGCAATGCAATAAAATTTAATGCAGTAAATTTAAATAAAATAAACTAATTTAAATAAAATAGGACTAAATGCAATGCAGTAAAATGAAATAAAATAATTAAATGCAGTAAAATTAAATTAAATAAACGAAATGCAAAGCAATAAAATAAAATAAAATAAAGTCAAATAAAATAAAATAGAACCAATTGCAATGCAATAAAATGCAATGCAGTTTTACTCAATAAACTTTCAATAAAATAAACAAATTAAAATAAAATAGGACCAAATGCAATAAAATAAAACGCTCGGTATTCTGCAGTGTTGAAGCAGCGCTGACATTAGCAAACACCCGCAGATAACCGTCTTTTCCTCTCATGAATAATGCAGTCTCCCCCTCAGATACGCCTGTCCGTCGCCGTCAATCATTATTAAGCGCTCGCCATGCAAAATCAATTGATTTCCTGGGTGCGAAAGCCTCTGTTTGTTATAATGTGGCCGGAGTGTATTTTCTGAGATGAGATCGCAGCGGTGGTCTCAGATTAATATCTACGCTACACATCACCACTCTCAACGGACCACAGCTATCAATAGCAGAGCCGTTGTCCAATCTTCATGTTTTGATTGTTTTCTTTGACACCCGACGTGTTGGTTTAGCGCTCATGAATAAATCAGACCTGCGGCGCAATTTCACACCCATCCAATTTAGTGAGAGCATGTAGATCGCAGAGGAGAAATACTGTTTAGCTGAGGGTAGAGGACGCAGGAGTATCAGAGGAAGACAAGCACATGAGGAAAATATAATGAGGCTAATCGGGGATGGAGAGCAAAAACCTCTGTGATGCTGATCTCTGAGTTCAAACCTAAACTAAACACACAAGAAAGTGTGAAGATAGAAGTTTCATCAAGTATTATTTATAAATATAGAGGAAATATATATGCTAGGACTGCAAGATATCGGAAAAATCTGATTTTATTTAACTGCAATAAATATTGCGATATGAACAGAGTTTCAGAAGATAGTTTGAATAGCTCTGGGGAGTCGTAACAGTGTTTGGGTACTGATATTGAATAATCACGATGCAAAAAACATGCTTTTCTTACTTTGTTTTGTCTTGTTCATAGTTCAAATATTTAAAAAATAATGTTTAGTTTTCACCATCAGAAAAAATAAGAGAGTTTGCTTGTTTTAATGAAAACTAAAATTCTATGTATTATGCAAAAAACCTAATTACAACCTAATTAATTATTTAATTATATAAAATTAAATGCAATAAAAAAGAACAAAATGCGGTAAAATTAAATTAAACCAAATGCAATGCATTAAAATGCAAAATAAATCAATAAAAATAAAATAAAATACAAAAAAATGCAATAAAATAAATGTAGAAAAATAAAATGCAATAAAATTAAATTAAATAAAATGCAATAAAATGGAATAAAATGCGATAAAATTTAATTAAACCAAATGCAATGCATTAAAATGCAAAAAATAAAAATAAAAACAAAATAAAATACAAAACAAATGCAATAAAATAAATGTAGAAAAATAAAATGCAATAAAATTAAATTAAATTAAATGGAATAAAATAAATTGCAATAAAAATACATTTTATTAAATGCAATAAAATGCTATAAAATTTAATTCACTCCCAAGTAAAAATATCATTTAGTTTTCACCGTCAGAAAAAGAAGTGATTTAGCTTGTTTTAAGGAAAGTATTTCCCAGTGGGGGAAGTGAAATAATCTTGTTTTTGCTTTGAAATGTAGATATTTTGGCTAGAAACAAGACAAAAACTCTAAGTAAGAAATGTTTTTGCATAAATCATATGAATTCCATATAAATACAGTGATGAAATTCTGTAGCTCCTGCTCAGACTGGACATTGTATATGTTGCGATGTGACTATTGTGGATGCGCACACTGTGATATCAGTGATGCTGAAAAATTATATTGTACAGTATTCAATACTAAATATTGTGCAAAAAAATTAATACAATTAAGTATTAAAAGTAATATTTAAAAATGCAGAAGCATAAAATAAAATGCAATAAAATTTACTAAATTTACCAAATTAAATAAAATACAAAAAAAAAATACATTAAAATACAATAACTTAAAATTAAATGGAATAAAATGGAATGCAATAAAAATTTAATCAAATGCAATACAATAAAATAAAGTTAAATAAAATGCAATAAAATAAATGAAATTAAATGCAATGCAAGTTCTTTTGTCTCTTTTCTTTGTTGTTTTCTTTTATATTGTCTTTTGTTTGTCTAAATTACGAGCCAATGTTTGTTCTTGTTCTTGTTCTGTGTGTGTGTGTGTGTGTGTGTGTGTGTGTGCGTGTGTGTGTGTGTGTGTGTGTGTGTGTGTGTGTATATATATATATATAAAAATCCTTAAAATAAAGTAATTTAAAAAAATGCAATGCAATAAAATAAAAAAAAATGTATAAACTACAAATACAAAATAAAACTCCACATCTATAATCCTCTTAGTCTGCGCTGACATTATCTTCAGCAGCTCAAACACTCTAATGGCTAATGGACAGAGAGCTGCTTCTCACTCAGGGCTGCTGTTTATGCTAATGAGATGGAGAGATGGGCACTAGTGGGCGGGGCTTTCCCCCTCTGATGACACGTACAAAGGGAGAATGTCAATCAAAGAGTTTCTGCAGACTGATTTGATCAAGTCTGATTAATAAATAAAATAATTCATCTTTACCATTAGAGGCTGGAGATATTCACACACTGTTGACAGACACACAACTGTGTTTGAACCCCTAATAAAAGTGATTTTTCATAATAGGCACCCTTTAAAGTGTGAAGTAAAGCTGACTGAAGCACATTTAAAGCAGCAGATCAGTAAGCTGATTATTTGGAGTAAAGTTATTGCTAACTATAATCAATAAATGATATGTTCTGATACTCACCACATACTCGAACACCAGTGTGAGGGTTTCTTTTGTGTGAATGATGTCGTGCAGCAGCACAATGTTGGCATGCTTCAGTCCTTTCAGCAGAGATGCTGCACGCACACACACACACACACACACACACACACACACACACCACTTTCACTGTTAGCAATTTTAGAGGCAGATATACATGTACAGTCAAAGTCTGAATTATAAGCCCGCCTGAATATTTTACCCCAATTTCTGTTTAACGGAGAGCAGATTTCTTCAGCACATTTCTAATCATAATAGTTTTAATAACTCATCTCTAATAACTGATTTATTTTCTCTTTGTCATGATGACAGTAAATAATATTAGACTAGATATTCTTCAAGACACTTCTATACAGCTTAAAGTGACATTTAAAGGCTTAACTAGAGTAGGGTAAAGTTAGGGTAATTAGGCAAGTCATATAACAGTGGTCTGTTCTGGAGACAATCCAAATCTAATATTGCTTAAGGGGGCTAATAATATTGACCTTAAAATGGCTTTAAAACAATTAAAAACTGCTTTTATTCTAGCTGAAACAAAACAAATAAGACTTTCTCCAGAAGAAAATATATTATCAGACATACTGTGAAAATTTCCTGAATCTGTTCAACATCATTTGGGAAATAATTAAAAAAAGAAACAAATTTACAGGAGGGCGAATAATTCTGACTTCAACTGTAAATTATTCTGATTATTAACCAGAAACAAAACATCTTGCATTGAGTTTCACCTTCTCTGATGGCTGTAAACGGTGTTCCTTCTTCCTCCTGCAGACGAATCACCTTCAGAGCAACCAGTTTCCCGTTCACCCTGAAAACACAGAGCAACACGCTTTTAATGTTATACTGATCTCTGGTACAGCAGTGATCCTTAGGAAAGAACACATTAAAAGTCTATTGGACCCCTGGCAATAGGAGAACAGACTGGCTACAATGGCTTAATTCCCAGGAAACACATGAACTGATAATAATGCATGCGTTGACATTTAATGCAAGTCACTTGAAAATGTCTGGATAAAAAGTGTCTCAAATGCAAAACATTCTGTGAAAATAAATTAAAATAAAATAATAAAAAAGTAAAACAGCATTAAACAAACAAATCACAATACAGTAAATCACATTAACTTACAATAAATTAAAATAAAACCAAAATAAAATAGAGTAAATCAAAATAAACACAATCACAAAAAATAAAAATAAAAATAATCACAGTAAAAAATAAATAAAATCACAATAAAATACAATAAATCAAAATAAACACAATCCAAAAATAAATAATAAAATAAAATAAATAAATAAATAAATAAATAAAAATAATCACAAAAAAATAAATAAAATCACCATAAAATACAATAAATCAAAATAAAGACAGTCCAAAAATAAATAAATAAATAAATAAATAAATAAATAAATTTACAAAAATATAAATAAAATCACAATAAAATACAATAAATCAAAATAAAGACAGTCCAAAAATAAATAAATAAATAAATAAATAAATAAATAAATAAATAAATAAATAAATAAATTTACAAAAATATAAATAAAATCACAATAAAATACAATAAATCAAAATAAAGACAATCCCCCAAAAAATAATAATAATAAATAAATAAATAAAAATAAAAAATTACAAAAATGTAAATAAAATTACAATAAAATACAATAAATCAAAATAAAGACAATCCCAAAAACAAATTAATAAAAAAATAAAAAAATAAAAAAAAGAAATCACAAAAAAATAAATAAAATTACAATAAAATACAATAAATCAAAATAAAAGACAATCCCCAAAAAATATAACAATAATAATAAATAAATAAATAATAATAAAAAAATCACAAAAAAATAAATAAAATTACAATAAAATCCCCAAAAATATAATAATAATAATAAATAAATAAATAAAAATTACAAAAAAATAAATAAAATCACAATAAAATACATTAAATCAAAATAAAATCACAATAGTGTAAATCAAAGTAAACAAAATCACCAAAAAAATAAAACTGAAATAAAATAAAACTAAAAACTACAATAAAAAATAAATGACAATAAAATAGGGGAAATCTAAATAAACACAATCACAAACAATAAAAGCACAATAAAATACAATAAATCACAAAAAATTAATCACAGAAAAATAAACATGATGTAATAAAATAAAAACAAAATTCAAATTCAATAAAAAGTCAATTAAATATTAAATTAAATATTAATATTAAATCACAATAAATTACAGTCACAATAAAATAAAATCACAACAACAACAAAAATAAAAGTCACAGCAAAATAAAAAAATAAAAAGAAACCAAAATACAATACAATAAATCACAATAAAACTATATATTTTTTGGGATACAAAATAGATAAACAAATAAATAGTTTAGTTCAGTGGTGTCCAAACTCAGTCCTGGAGAGCCAGTGTCCTGCTGAGTTTAGCTCCAACCCCCCTCCCAGGAAGAGTTAAGCTACGGTCACGCTGCACTTTTCTCCCCATAGACTTCCATTCATACACACACAAATGCATCAGACCGGAAACGCAAGCTCGTGCGGCAAGTTTCGCAGTTCGCTGCGTTGCAAAGTTCAAGCTTGGTGAACTCTGACCTGTGAAGTCGCATCACATGATTGCATGAGACCAATCGAGGATCAAAACAGGACCTCTCTGTACAAGAATTTAAAACATGGACCAATCACTTGCTTTAATGTCTAATCATCTTGTTTAATCCCACCCCAATTTTGCAGCGGCGCACGACAGAATTTCGCACACACAAACTCTAGTGTGACCGCAGCACTAATCTAGTATATGTTGTTGCAGGTGTGTTTGTTTGTATGTGTTTGTCTCTCTCTCTTTCCACCTGCAGGCCCCGCCCTAACTACCCAGGCGACATGCCCTGGTATTGGAGGAGGTTACCCAGGGCGTCCTTTAAAAAGGGAACAACGGGCGTAGGGCGGGAGAGCGAGTTTTGTTGGCGCGTTGTTTGAGATTGTGATAAAGTTATTCCTGTTGTTGGGTTGTTTTCGTTGATTGTGTTTCTCGTGCTGTTGTACTAGTGTTGACTTTGTGTTGTATACCCATCCGTGTTCCCCCTTCCTATTATTTTGTTTTTGTGTGTTTGTTGATTGTTAATATTGTAAATATATTATACACGGTAAGAGGCAGTAGGGGTTGGACGCCACTTTTCTTTTTGTAAATATTTTCACCTGTGTTTTTGTTAGTCAGGGAGAGAGGTGTAGATTTTGTATTTTTATTTCTGTTATTTTATTAGGTGTAGTAAGTTTCATTTGGGTGTTTTTGTTTATTATTTTTCTGTGGGTTCACCCTGAGGTAGTTAGCTTGATCAGCTGGTTCAGGTGTGTTTGATTAGAGTTGGAGCTAAACTCTCCAGGACACCGGCCCTCCAGGAACAAGTTTGGACACCCCTGATTTAGGAATACAAAGTAAAATAAAAATGAAGAAAAACTAAATGAAATTTAGGAGAAATAAAATAATTTATAGTGTCTGGAAAACATTTTATAAACTAGCTTTAATAACTAAAATGAACTGACACTTTATTATTATTATTATTATTATTATTATTATTATTGTTATTGTTATTGTTATTGTTGTTGTTGTTGTTATTATTATCATTATTATTGTTGTTGTTATTATTATTATTATTGTTGTTATTATTATTATTATTATTATTATTATTATTATTATTATTATCATTATTATTGTTGTTGTTGTTATTATTATATTATTATTATTAATATTATTATCATTATTATTGTTGTTGTTGTTGTTGTTATTATTATCATTATTATTATTGTTGTTGTTATTATTATTATTATTATTATTGTTGTTATTATTATTATCATTATTATTATTATTATTGTTATTGTTGTTGTTGTTGTTGTTATTATTATTATTATTATTAATATTAATATTATTATAAAAAGTGGGAAAAAGTGAAGCAGATTTAGGATATGTGATTGTGTTCAGTGTAGGGGCAACATTGTGGCTCAGCGGTTAGCACTGTAACCTCACAGCAAGAAGGTCGCTGGTTTGAGTCTCGGCTGGGTCAGTTGGCGTTTCTGTGTGGAGTTTGCATGTTCTCCCCGTGTTGGCGTGGGTTTCCTCCAGGTGCTCCGGTTTCCCCCACAGTCCAAACACATGTGCTATAGGGGAACTGATGAACTAATTTGGCTGTAGCGTATGGGTGTGTGAATGAGTGTGTATGGGTGTTTCCCAGTACTAGGTTGCAGCTGGAAGGGCATTTGCTGTGTAAAACATATGCTGGAATAGTTGGCAGTTCATTCCTCTGTAGTGACCCCTGATGAATAAAGGGACTAAGCTGAAGGAAAGTTAATGAATGAAAGCATCCAGTGTAAGTTAAAAGTCTCTGTTTTGAAATGGTGCTTAATCAGAGGAACTGATGAGTTTTTTCGGAGGCGGTTTTATGCGTTTAGTAATAAAATGCAGGGATCATTTGAGTGCAGGAAGATGTTAAAGACAATAAACAGAGTCACGTCTGATTTACTGCAGACTGAAAGTCAATGAGATGCAATTTAAAGGCAGTGGAGTGAATCTAAATGCAGAGGTCAAGAGCTTTAATAAATCTACTAACACACACACACAGCATCATTACTGTCAAAAACACACACAATAACGCTCAATTCATTTCACACCAACCCAGATTTGATTTTACACACTTTCATTTATGAAGGGAACACACCATTTCATGCTCCAGTTGAAAAGCTGGGGCTTTCTGTTCATCATTTTATCTTAAAATTTAATGTTAAGTCACTTAATTTCTGGATAAAATGTCTGATAAATGCTTAAAATTGAGTGAATAAAGTAAAATGTAATTAAAATAAAATAAAATAAAATAAAAAAATAAAATTTAAAAAATAAAAATAAAAAATAAAATAAAATAATAAAAATAATAATAAAATAAAATAAAATAAAATAAAATAAAATAATAAAATAAAATAAAATTTAAAAAAAAATAATAAAAAATAAAATAAAATAATAAAAAATAATACTAAAATAAAATAAAAAAATTTATAAAAAAAAAAAAATAAAATAAAATAAAATAAAATAAAATAAAATAAAATAAAAAAATAAAATTTAAAAAAATAATAATAAAAAATAAAATAAAATAATAAAAAATAATAATAAAATAAAATAAAATAAAATAAAAAAATTTATTAAAATAAAAAAAATAAAATAAAATAAAATAAAACAATAAAATGATAATAATAATAATTAAATTAAATTAAATTAAATTAAATTAAATTAAATTAAATTAAATTAAATTAAATTAAATTAAATTAAATTAAATTAAATTAAATAAAACAAAATACAATAAAATAATGCAACAAAACAAAACAAAAAAATGCAATGAAATAAAAAATATTTTCAGCAAACAATTAAACAGATTAGATAGAAATAATGCATTTTATATTATTAATACAACTGTAAAGAAATAAATATAATTTTAATAAATGGTTTATGAAGTTATTATTATCATCAAGAAATATCATAATTATTATAATACAATTATTAATATTATTATTCATGATGATAAAGCTGTATTAAATCCTAAAACACAGAAAGAGGAAAACAAAAAACTGAAAAAAAACTAAAACATTTTGGGTTAACTAACTACAATACAATAGTAAACAGCAAACTATGATTAATAGAGTAAATAATGTAGTAATGATCATTATTAGTTTATGTTAGCAAATACATTAACAATAGCTAATGAAACCTTATTGGTTTCAAATGGATAATTGGATTAAAGCATTGCATAAAATAAAATAAAATAAAATAAAATAAAATAAAATAAAATAAAATAAAATAAAATAAAATAAAATAAAATAAAATAAAATAAAATAAAATAAAATAAAATAAAATAAAATAAAATAAAAGTGATAAAATAAAATAAAATAAATAAGTGATAAAATAAAAATGTCATTTAATTAAATGCATTAGTAAATAATAAGCTATGATTAATAGAGTAAATGCAGTAGTGTTGTTCAATATTAGTTAGTAAATATATTAACTAACATTAACTAATGAAACCGTATTGTAAAGTGTGTTCAACATTTCTCTACTGTTTTGCCATGACAGAGTCAGTAAGTATCTGTCATAAATAAAACACACTCACTTGCTCTTCCCTTTGTAAACAGTGGCGTAGGATCCTTCTCCCAGTTTCTCCAGCTTCTCGTATGAATCCGCTTTGCCGAATTTTGGGCTCGTGGGCTGAAAAACAAAGATTAAATGATCAGTTCACTTACAGAATTTAACTTTCCTGTTGATTTATTCTCCTCCATTGCCACCTGAGGTGTTTATCTTTCTGAAGTGGAAAATAAATGATGAAAATATGTAAAATTTCTACACTTCAGTTCTTCAGATTAAGTGCAGCTGTAAATACTCTAAAGCAGGGGTGCCCAAACTCAGTCTAGGAGGGCCGGTGTCCTGCAGGTTTTAACCCCAACTTGCCTCAACACACCTGCACGGATGTTTCTAGAAAGCCTAATAAGAGCTTAATTAGCTAGCCCAGGTGTGTCTGATTGGCAGTAGAACTAAACTTTGCCCCCCAAGTGGTGCTCACTGCAGAGCCACTTGGGCAGAGCTGAGCTCCAGCAAGGGGGAGCTTGAGCTCCAGCTCCTCCTTCCTTGCACTACTTCTACAAGTGATGTCACTGGGGAGTTGGGGTTAGGGGTGGGGTAGGTGTACGCATTAAAACAGCTTATAGGAGGAGGAGCGAGAGCTCAAGCTACCCCTCGCTGGAGCTCAAGTGGCTCTGCAGTGAGCAGTGTCTCAACTTTGCAAGACACCAGCCCTCCAGGAACGAGTTTGGGCACTCCTGCTCTAAAGGATCCAGAACAGAAATAACAGTCTTGTAGTTAGCTAGAGGAATGAGTTGAAAATTTACATCTTGAAATTCAATGCTATGTCACTGTGAATAAAATGGTCTGGCAAACGAAAAATAAAATAAAATAAAATAAAATAAAATAAAATAAAATAAAATAAAATAAAATAAAATAAAATAAAATAAAATAAAATAAAATAAAATAAAATAAAATAAAAATAAAAAATAAAATAAAATAAAATAAAAAATATAAAATAAAGTAAAATAAAATAAAATAAAATAAAATAAAATAAAATATAAAATATAAAATAAAGTAAAATAAAATAAAATAAAAAAATATAAAATAAAATATAGTAAAATAAAAATAAAATTTATAAAAAAATAAATAAAAAAATTAAATTGAAAAAATTAAATAAAATAAATAAAAACTAAAATAAAATAAAATAAAATTTAAAAAATATATTAAAATAAAATAAAATATTTAAAAAAAATAAAAAAATACAACAAAAAATTTTATTAAATAAAAATTTTATTTCAAATTAAATATAGTTAAATAAAATTAAATAAATAAAAAATAAATTACAATTTAATTAAATAGAAAAATAAATATAAAATGAAATATTGTAAAATAAAATGTAAAAAATCTAAAATGTAATAAAATTAAATTAAAAAACTAACATAATAAAATAAAAATTATGAAATACATTTTTTTTACTCAATAAAAAAATTATATTAAATATTAAATACAAAACAATAATATCAAATATTTATAAAAAAAGAAAAGAAAAAGACTCCGAATGTGTCATCTATGGAGACTCCTGTCGCTGTTCATCTGTGCTTCATCTAAAACTCCACATCTATAATCCTCTTAGTCTACGCTGACATTATCTTCAGCAGCTCAAACACTCTAATGGCTAATGGACAGTAGCTGCTTCTCACTCAGGGCTGCTGTTTATGCTAATGAGAGAGAGATGGGCACTAGTGGGCGGGGCTCTGATGACACGTACAAAGGGAGAATGTCAATCAAAGTGTTTCTGCAGACTGTTTTGATCAAGTCTGATTAGAACAAACACAATTAATTCATATCGAGGCTGCTGGAGATATTCACACACTGCTGACAGACACACAACTGGGTTTAAACTCCGTGATTTTTACATAATATCTCCCCTTTAAATAAAAAACGAAGTCAGAAATTGAAATCAAAGTCCTTTCCAGTGAAACATGGATTGTAATAATTGTCAGGCTGTTTCCAGAGCTCAGTGAGCGAGAGCAGAAGGTCAGATCATCATCTATTCAGCAGACGCTTGATCTCAGAGGATCTGCTTCTGTTTCTGCCTTTTTCTGACACATAATCTCACATCTAAAGCTTATTGGGGAAACAAGCAAATGAGCAAAAGCGGTCGCGTTTTCCTAGTGTTAAAGAAGAACGAGTGTCAAAAAGAGATCAAACATTATTATATTAAATATGACAGATTTGACCTCTTCCCAACAGGGAAAACCAGCAACACTCGAGAAGGCATGATTATACGCTTTCATGGCTTTGCAATTAAATAAGATGATTATAATGGAAGTCAATGGGGTAAAAACAGTCACCAACACAACCAAAGGAGAGTCAATTTGACCAGAGTGTATTGAGTTTTAAAAATCTCAAAGCATTTTCCCCAAATACGTGTCAAATAGGCATGGGACGATAACCGTTTTCAAGGTATACCGCGGAAAAGTTTGGAAAAGTCAAGGTTTTTAAAACGTCAACATTTTCTGCAGTATCGTTCCTGAGGTGTGTGTACGATTTGTTCATTTAAATGTAGTTTATTGTTTATTTTTTATGACAACAGTATCTCCAGCAGAAAAGATATCCAAAGATGCTGTTTTAAACTGTAAAAATAAACATCTGTTTATGAAGACAGCAGAAGTCAATTTATGTGAATGATTTAGCCTGCCGTGTTTACTGCTCCAAAATATTATCAATAATATGTGTGTGTTTCTTAAAATAAAATATGTTGTGTTCAAAGAGGAAAAAAGTTGTAGTTTTTGACCCAGACATTTAAAAAGAAGATATTTTAGAGCAGTAATCACTAAACCGTGAAACCGTGATATTTTTATCCAAGGTTATCATACCATCAAAATCTTAAACCAGCCCATGCCTAGTGTCAAAATAAGATTTGTCAGCAAAACTCATCCCATTCGCTGAAACACAGAGAAAGTTGTGGCCAAATTAAGACTCAAAATCAACCCAGAGTGGATGAAAATGACCCAACAGCACACAAGG